>NW_003303576.1:136912-141660 GCF_000142945.1 Phytophthora infestans T30-4 | reverse complement strand
TTCGCGACTGACTCCGGAGGGGTCATCACAATTGCCGCCAGCTTGCCGAAAAACAGGATTGCTCATGCGTTAGCTAGTAATACATCTATAGTCGTAGACACCAGTTGAAGACACACCATGGCGTAGCCGGATGATGGAAATCAGGGGAACTTGCTGTCAATGGCCTCACGCCATAGTTCGTATCCGCACTCGAAGAGTACTTCAACGACAACTGTACCTACACACTGCGAAAGATGAGGAACATGATCGTGTACGACTTTGGCATCGACATCAGTACGTCCACAATATTTGACAAGCTGATCGGTAAGCTGTACACGATGAACCGCTTGTCTTCGAGCACTTGCACATTCGAAACAGCCCGCGAAAACGCCGAGTCTGGTATTAAACTCCAAAGACACAATTACACTAGCAGGAATAGTTCCAGGGAATTGTTCCTCGATTGTAGCCCGCACATCTGTCGTGTAGTCTTGGTGTGGCTCTTGACCAGCTCCGCCAGGTCGAGAATGCATATAGGAAAAGTCGCAAGATGCACACCTTTCATCGCGAACCAATGCGTCCTCTTGAATAGCTTTGGCAACAATCTGCAGTGTAAACGTCATACGCACCACACGCGACTGACTCCGGAAGGGGTCATCACAAGTGCCGCCAGCTTGCCGAAAAACAGGATTGCTCTTGCGTTAGCTAGTAATACATCTATAGCCGTAGACACCAGCTGAAGACACACCATGGCGTAGCCGGATGATGGAAATCAGGGGCACTTGCTGTCAATGGCCTCACGCCATAGGTCGTATCCGCACTCGAAGAGTACTTCAACGACAATTGTACCTACACACTGCGAAAGATGAGGAACATGATCGTGTACGACTTTGGCGTCGACATCAGTACGTCCACAATATTTGACAAGCTGATCGGTAAGCTGTACACGATGAGCCGCTTGTCTTCGAGCACTTGCACATTCGAAACAGCCCGCGAAAACACGGAGTCTGGTATTAAACTCCGAAGACACAATTACACTAGCAGGAATAGTGCCAGGGAATTGTTCCTCTATTGTAGCCCGCACATCTGTCGTGGAGTCTTGGTGTGGCTCTTGACCAGCTCCGCGAGGTCGAGAATGCATATAGGAAAAGTCGCAAGATGCACACCTTTCATCGCGGACCAATGGCTCCTCTTGGATAGCTTTGGCAACAATCTGCAGTGTAAACGTCATACGCACCACACGCGACTGACTCCGGAAGGGGTCATCACAAGTGCCGCCAGCTTGCCGAAAAACAGGATTGCTCTTGCGTTAGCTAGTAATACATCTATAGTCGTAGACACCAGTTGAAGACACACCATGGCGTAGCCGGATGATGGAAATCAGGGGCACATGCTGTCAATGGCCTCACGCCATAGGTCGTATCCGCACTCGAAGAGTATTTCAACGACAATTGTACCTACACGTTGCGAACGATGAGGAACATGGTCGCGTACGACTTTGGCGTCGACATCAGTACGTCCACAATATTTGACAAGCTGATCGGTAAGCTGTACACGATGAGCCGCTTGTCTTCGAGCTCTTGCACATTCGAAACATCCCGCGAAAACACGGAGTCTGGTATTAAACTCCAAAGACACAATTACACTAGCAGGAATAGTTCCAGGGAATTGCTCCTCTATTGTAGCCCGCACATCTGTCGTGTAGTCTTGGTGTGGCTCTTGACCAGCTCCGGCAGGTCGAGAATGCATATAGGAAAAGTCGCAAGATGCACACCTTTCATCGGGGACCAATGCGTCCTCTTGAATAGCTTTCGCAACAATCTGCAGTGTAAACGTCATACGCACCACCAATGCGTCTTCTAGAATAGCTTTGGCAACAATCTGCAGTGTAAACGTCATACGCACCACACGCGACTGACTCCGGAAGGGGTCATCACAAGTGCCGCCAGCTTGCCGACAAACAGGATTGCTCTTGCGTTAGCTAGTAATACATCTATAGTCGTAGACACCAGTTGCAGACACACCATGGCGTAGCCGGATGATGGAAATTAGGGGCACATGCTGTTAATGGCCTCACGCCATAGGTCGTATCCGCACTCGAAGAGTATTTCAACGACAATTGGACCTACACGCTGCGAACGATGAGGAACATGATCATGTACGACTTTGGCATCGACATCAGCACGTCCACAATATTTGACAAGCTGATCGGTAAGCTGTACACGATAAGACGCTTGTCTTCGAGCTCTTGCACATTCGAAACAGCCCGCGAAAACGCGGAGTCTGGTATTAAACTCCAAAGACACAATTACACTAGCAGGAATAGCTCCAGAGAATTGTTCCTCTATTGTAGCCCGCACATCTGTCGTGTAGTCTTGGTGTGGCGCTTGACCAGCTCCGCGAGGTCGAGAATGCATATAGGAAAAGTCGCAAGATGCACACCTTTCATCGCGGACCAATGCGTCCTCTTGAATAGCTTTGGCAACAATCTGCAGTGTAAACGTCATACGCACCACACGCGACTGGCTCCGGAAGGGGTCATCACAAGTGCCGCCAGCTTGCCGAAAAACAGGATTGCTTATGCGTTAGCTAGTAATACATCTATAGTCGTAGACACCAGTTGAAGACACACCATGGCGTAGCCGGATGATGGAAATCAGGGGCACATGCTGTCAATGGCCTCACGCCATAGGTCGTATCCGCACTCGAAGAGTATTTCAACGACAATTGCACCTACACGCTGCGAACGATGAGGAACATGATCATGTACGACTTTGGCGTCGACATCAGTACGTCCACAATATTTGACAAGCTGATCGGTAAGCTGTACACGATGAGCCGCTTGTCTTCGAGCTCTTGCACATTCGAAACAGCCCGCGAAAACGCGGAGTCTGGTATTAAACTCCAAAGACACAATTTCACTAGCAGGAATAGCTCCAGGGAATTGTTCCTCTATTGTAGCCCGCACATCTGTCGTGTAGTCTTGGTGTGGCTCTTTTCCAGGCTCCGCCAGGTCGAGAATGCATATAGGAAAAGTCGCAAGATGCACACCTTTTATCGCGGACCAATGCGTCCTCTTGAATAGCTTTAGCAACAATCTGCAGTGTAAACGTCATACGCACCACACGCGGCTGACTCCGGAAGGGGTCATCACAAGTGCCGCCAGCTTGCCGAAAAACAGGATTGCTCATGCGTTAGCTAGTAATACATCTATAGTCGTAGACACCAGTTGAAGACACACCATGGCGTAGCCGGATGATGGAAATCAGGGGCACTTGCTGTCAATGGCGTCACGCCATAGGTCGTATCCGCACTCGAAGAGTATTTTAACGACAATTGTACCTACACGCTGCGAACGATGAGGAACATGATCGTGTACGACTTTGGCGTCGACATCAGTACGTCCACATTAGTTGACAAGCTGATCGGTAAGCTGTACACGATGAACCGCATGTCTTCGAGCACTTGCACACTCGAAACATCCCGCGAAAACGCGGAGTCTGGTACTAAACGCCAAAGACACAATTACACTAGCAGCATAGTTCCAGGGAATTGTTCCTCTATTGTAGCCCGCACATCTGTCGTGTAGTCTTGGTGTGGCTCTTGACCAGCTCCGCCAGGTCGAGAATTCATATAGGAAAAGTCGCAAGATGCACACCTTTTATCGCGGACCAATGCGTCCTCTTGAATAGCTTTAGCAACAATCTGCAGTGTAAACGTCATACGCACCACACGCGACTGACTCCGGAGGGGGTCATCACAAGTGCCGCCAGCTTGCCGAAAAACAGGATTGCTCATGCGTTAGCTAGTAATACATCTATAGTCGTAGACACCAGTTGAAGACACACCATGGCGTAGCCGGATGATGGAAATCAGGGGCACTTGCTGTCAATGGCCTCACGCCATAGGTCGTATCCGCACTCGAAGCGTACTTCAACGACAATTGTACCTACACGCTGCGAACGATGAGGAACATGATCATGTACGACTTTGGCGTCGACATCAGTACGTCCACAATATTTGACAAGCTGATCGGTAAGCTGTACACGATGAGCCGCTTGTCTTCGGGCACTTGCACATTCGAAACATCCCGCGAAAACGCGGAGTCTGGTATTAAACCCCAAAGACACAATTACACTAGCAGGAATAGTTCCAGGGAATTGCTCCTCTATTGTAGCCCGCACATCTGTCGTGTAGTCTTGGTGTGGCTCTTGACCAGCTCCGCCAGGTCGAGAATGCATATAGGAAAAGTCGCAAGATGCACACCTTTCATCGCGGACCAATGCGTCCTCTTGAATAGCTTTAGCAACAATCTGCAGTTTAAACGTCATACGCACCACACGCGACTGACTCCGGAAGGGGTCATCACAAGTGCCGCCAGCTTGCCGAAAAACAGGATTGCTCATGCGTTAGCTAGTAATACATCTATAGTCGTAGACACCAGTTGCAGACACACCATGGCGTAGCCGGATGATGGAAATCAGGGGCACTGGCTGTCAATGGCCTCACGCCATAGGTCGTATCCGCACTCGAAGAGTATTTCAACGACAGTTGTACCTACACGCTGCGAACGATGAGGAACATGATCATGTACGACTTTGGCGTCGACATCAGTACGTCCACAATATTTGACAAGCTGATCGGTAAGCTGTACCGCTTGTCTTCGAGCACTTGCACATTCGAAACATCCCGCGAAAACGCGGAGTCTGGTATTAAACGCCAAAGACACAATTACACTAGCAGGAATAGTTCCAGGGAATTGTTCCTCTATT
>NW_003303576.1:131965-134509 GCF_000142945.1 Phytophthora infestans T30-4 | reverse complement strand
ACATTCGAAACATCCCGCGAAAATTCGGAGTCTGGGATTAAACTCCAAAGACACAATTATTCCCGCGAAAACGCGGCGACTGGTATTAAACGCCAAAGACACAATTACACTTAGCAGGAATAGCTCCAGGGAATTGTTCCTCTAATGTAGCCCGCACATCTGTCGTGTAGTCTTGGTGTGGCTCTTGACCAGCTCCGCCAGGTCGAGAATGCATATAGGAAAAAGTCGCAAGATGCACACCTTTTATCGCGGACTAATGCGTCCTCTTGAATAGCTTTAGCAACAATCTGCAGTGTAAACGTCATACGCACCACACGCGACTGACTCCGGAAGGGGTCATCACAAGTGCCGCCAGCTTGCCGAAAAACAGGATTGCTCATGCGTTAGCTAGTAATACATCTATAGTCGTAGACACCAGTTGAAGACACACCATGGCGTAGCCGGATGATGGAAATCAGGGGCACTTGCTGTCAATGGCCTCACGCCATAGGTCGTATCCGCACTCGAAGCGTATTTCAACGACAATTGTACCTACACGCTGCGAACGATGAGGAACATGATCATGTACGACTTTGGCGTCGACATCAGTACGTCCACAATATTTGACAAGCTGATCGGTAAGCTGTACACGATGAACCGCTTGTCTTCGAGCACTTGCACATTCGAAACATCCCGCGAAAACGCGGAGTCTGGTATTAAACTCCGAGGACACAATTACACTAGCAGGAATAGTGCCAGGAAATTGTTCGCTCCGACTGTTCCCACGACTGATGTACCAAGCGTGTCTTCGCCTGGCCTTTCGATGGAGATTGATGACGATGGGAATGCTGATGACGACTATGGAGATGACGTGGATGACAATGAATCTTCGGTGGATGACTCTCCTGATGTTCCCAGTGGTAGCGGTGATGTTCCGCCCCCCACCGATCATTCAAGCATACTCGATGACGAAGATGTTGAAGATTCAAACAGGAACTGGAGTAATCTTGGCCCAGCTCGTCCTCCGACTCCGCCTCGGCCAAATCCTTCGCCGATGATGACTTCCCCAATCATCGTTGGCGGCCCGCCTCCTTCGCCACCAGCAAGTCCTCCGGCACCAGCATCTTCTCTTCCTGTTCCAGTGTCTCCTCGTCCGCCTATTTGGACTCTCGATGCTGGACCTGGACGCATGATTACGGCAACCTACACTTCGGTGCCGCGTCGTGGTGGTGCACCGTCGGTTGAGCCATTGCCTCACCGAGTGTTATCTGGTATTCGCCCTATGGTGCCGGCTTCGTCCACCCTGCCACCGTGGGTTCTTCCGTATGTGGACATGGAGTTTACCGATGCAGGCGCCAAGAAGTGTTTCGAGCGACTCTTGAGCTTAACACTTCCTGAACCAGCTGGTGAGGTGACCGTGCGTACAACGTTGGAGGGTCTCCAAGCGTTCTTTGATTATTCGCATCCTGATCACCCGTACCAGCAACTTCGGCAGCTTTATCCTCTTCAAGCTTGCCTCTTTGACACTGTCGACTTCAAACCAAGCGTCCCCATCTCCAAGCGTGCTCCGATTGAGACCCGTCTCAAGATGATCTGGGCGAACCTTCGGGGTGACGGCGGTAAGCAAGGTGACCTCGGGCTCGCGTTGTGGGAGCGTCTCCACTGGCTTCCGTTAGCTGGTATTGAACGAGGTCTCGCTGAAGAAGCTAAAAAGGTTGGCCACGACAAGGAACGCTTGAAGGAACTGAGAGCTATGTTAAAGAAGCTCTTCAGTGAGCGCGACCGTCGTGCCGATCGTCTTCGTAACAAGTACCGTGAGCAGTACATGGCGTGGAGTCGTGACTCGGTTTCATCTAGTGCTTCCGGCGTGTCATTCATTCGTCCCGAGTTGCTTTTGGAGCCGTCTAAGCCGTGGTGCCCCATTGAAAACTTGCCATTCGCACCTCAGACATCTGACTGGCTTTCCGAAGTTCCGGCTCTCGACGCTCGTCAGCCATGGCGTACTGGATGGATGAATGCGCCGCATCAGCACCCGTACAACACCACGTACTTCCCGTGCCAGCGTAAAACCGGAATTCTTTCAACCTCCCGGGGAACCCCTTTTTCTGGAAAGTGTAACCCAAACGTGAACGTTGAACCCCTCTCTCGAATCAAGCCGAGGTTTAATCCGAACTGGCGTTCGTTGTTTTGATTCCCTCACCCGGTAATCCACCTCCTGCTCTGGCGGCTGCCCCTGTGGAAGCTGGTAACGAAGACCGCACGGGCCCGCCTCCGCTCCAGCTGCCGAAGTCTCAGTTCTGATGAAAAAAGAGAAGAAAAATGGTGGACTCGCCTTCGTTGAAACTCTTGTCCACCGCCGGCCGAACACTTGGAAATCAATTGAAGCCTGCGCGTAGAGTTATAATGAGTTTTTGCGGCCATTCCAGCTAATTGTTGAAGGTGCCCCGCGTGAACTCCTTTTTCCTGAATGCTCCCGCGGTCGGCAATTCTGGTTTCCTATATCTAATCCCTTCGCCACGCCAAACCTGGTCCTGGTTTTCTTCAAAAGCAAAATAAAATTTGTGG
>NW_003303576.1:110651-121515 GCF_000142945.1 Phytophthora infestans T30-4 | reverse complement strand
CTTGCCGAAAAACAGGATTGCTCTTGCGTTCGCTAGTAATACATCTATAGTCGTAGACACCAGTTGAAGACACACCATGGCGTAGCCGGATGATGGAAATCAGGGGCACTT
The DNA here is from genome assembly GCF_000142945.1 of Phytophthora infestans T30-4. NCBI lineage: Eukaryota > Oomycota > Peronosporomycetes > Peronosporales > Peronosporaceae > Phytophthora > Phytophthora infestans. Next base: position 121,404 of record NW_003303576.1, on the reverse strand, counting down.
GCTCTCATTGGCCTCACGACATAGGTCGTATCCGCACTCGAAAAGTATTTCAACGACAATTGTACCTACACTTGGCGAACGATGAGGAACATGGTCGCGTACGACTTTGGCGTCGACATCAGTACGTCCACAATATTTGACAAGCTGATCGGTAAGCTGTACACGATGAACCGCTTGTCTTCGAGCACTTGCACATTCGAAACATCCCGCGAAAACACGGAGTCTGGTATTAAACTCCAAAGACACAATTACACTAGCAGGAATAGTGCCAGGGAATTGTTCCTCTATTGTAGCCCGCACATCTGTCGTGTAGTCTTGGTGTGGCTCTTGACCAGCTCCGGCAGGTCGAGAATGCATATAGGAAAAGTCGCAAGATGCGCACCTTTCATCGGGGACCAATGCGTCCTCTTGAATAGCTTTGGCAACAATCTGCAGTGTAAACGTCATACGCACCACCAATGCGTCTTCTAGAATAGCTTTGGCAACAATCTGGAGTGCATGCGTCATACGCACCATGCGCGACTGACTCCGGAAGGGGTCATCACAAGTGCCGCCAGCTTGCCGACAAACAGGATTGCTCATGCGTTAGCTAGAAATACATCTATAGTCGTAGACACGAGTTGCAGACACACCATGGCGTAGCCGGATGATGGAAATCAGGGGCACTTGCTCTCATTGGCCTCACGACATAGGTCGTATCCGCACTCGAAAAGTATTTCAACGACAATTGTACCTACACGTTGCGAACGATGAGGAACATGGTCGCGTACGACTTTGGCGTCGACATCAGTACGTCCACAATATTTGACAAGCTGATCGGTAAGCTGTACACGATGAACCGCTTGTCTTCGAGCACTTGCACATTCGAAACATCCCGTGAAAACGCGGAGTCTGGTATTAAACCCCAAAGACACAATTACACTAGCAGGAATAGTGCCAGGGAATTGTTCCTCTATTGTAGCCCGCACATCTGTCGTGTAGTCTTGATGTGGCTCTTGACCAGCTCCGCCAGGTCGAGAATGCATATAGGAAAAGTCGCAAGATGCACACCTTTCATCGCGGACCAATGCGTCCTCGTGAATAGCTTTGGCAACAATCTGCAGTGTAGAAGGCATATGCACCACACGCGACTGACTCCGGAAGGGGTCATCACAAGTGCCGCCAGCTTGCCGAAAAACAGGATTGCTCTTGCGTTAGCTAGTAATACATCTATAGTCGTAGACACCAGTTGAAGATACACCATGGCGTAGCCGGATGATGGAAACCAGGAGCACTTGCTGTCAATGGCCTCACGCCAAAGGTCGTTTCCGTACTCGAAGAGTATTTCAACGACAATTGTACCTACACGCTGCGAACGATGAAGGCCATGATCAAGTTCGACTTTGGCGTCGACATCAGTACGTCCACAATATTTGACAAGCTGATCGGTAAGCTGTACACGATGAGCCGCTTGTCTTCGAGCACGTGCACATTCGAAACATCCCGCGAAAACACGGAGTCTGGTATTAAACTCCGAAGACACAATTACACTAGCAGGAATAGTTCCAGGGAATTGTTCCTCTACTGTAGCCCGCACATCTGTCGTGTAGTCTTGGTGTGGCTCTTGACCAGCTCCGCCAGGTCGAGAATGCATATAGGAAAAGTTGCAAGATGCACACCTTTTATCGCGGACCAATGCGTCCTCTTGAATAGCTTTGGCAACAATCTGCAGTGTAAACGTCATACGCACCACACGCGACTGACTCCGGAAGGGGTCATCACAAGTGCCGCCAGCTTGCCGAAAAACAGGATTGCTTATGCGATAGCTAGTAATACATCTATAATTGTAGACACCAGTTGAAGACACACCATGGCGTAGCTGGATGATGGAAACCAGGGGCACTTGCTGTCAATGGCCTCACGCCATAGGTCGTATCCGTACTCGAAGAGTATTTTAACGACAATTCTACCTACACGATGCGAACGATGAGGAACATGATCATGTACGACTTTGGCGTCGACATCAGTACGTCCACAATATTTGACCAGCTGAGCGGTAAGCTGTACACGATGAGCCGCTTGTCTTCGAGCTCTTGCACATTCGAAACAGCCCGCGAAAACACGGAGTCTGGTATTAAACTCCGAAGACACAATTACACTAGCAGGAATAGTGCCAGGGAGTTGTTCCTCTATTGTAGCCCGCACATCTGTCGTGTAGTCTTGGTGTGGCTCTTGACCAGCTCCGGCAGGTCGAGAATGCATATAGAAAAAGTCGCAAGATGCGCACCTTTCATCGGGGACCAATGCGTCCTCTTGAATAGCTTTTAGCAATAATCTGCAGTGTAAACGTCATATGCCCCACCAATGCCTCTTCTAGAATAGCTTTGGCAACAATCTGCAGTGTAAACGTCATCCGCCCCACCCGCGACTGACTCCGGAAGGGGTCATCACAAGTGCCGCCAGCTTGCCGAAAAACAGGATTGCTCTTGCGTTAGCTAGTAATACATCTATAGTCGTAGACACCAGTTATGGCGTAGTTGGATGATGGAAATCAGGGGCACATGCTGTCAATGGCCTCACGCCATAGGTCGTATCCGCACTCGAAAAGTATTTCAACAACAATTGTACCTACACGTTGCGAACGATGAGGAACATGGTCGCGTACGACTTTGGCGTCGACATCAGTACGTCCACAATGTTTGACAAGCTGATCGGTAAGCTGTACACGATGAGCCGCTTGTCTTCGAGCACTTGCACATTCGAAACAGCCCGCGAAAACGCGGAGTCTGGTATTAAACTCCAAAGACACAATTAAACTAGCAGGAATAGTGCCAGGGATTGTTCCTCTATTGTAGCCCGCACATCTGTCGTGTAGGCTTGGTGTGGCTCTTGGACCAGCTCTCGCCAGGTCGAGAATGCATATAGGAAAAGTCGCAAGATGCACACCTTTCATCGCGGACCAATGCGTCCTCTTGAATAGCTTTCGCAACAATCTGCAGTGTAAACGTCATACGCACACACGCGACTGACTCCGGAAGGGGTCATCACAAGTGCCGCCAGCTTGCAGAAAAACAGGATTGCTCTTGCGTTAGCTAGTAACACATCTATAGTCGTAGACACCAGTTGAAGACACACCATGGCGTAGCCGGATGATGGAAATCAGGGGCACTTGCTGTCAATGGCCTCACGACATAGGTCGTATCCGCACTCGAAGAGTATTTCAACGACAATTGTACCTAAACGCTGCGAGCGATGAGGAACATGATCATGTACGACTTTGGCGTCGACATCAGTACGTCCACAATATTTGACAAGCTGATCGGTAAGCTGTACACGATGAACCGCTTGTCTTCGAGCACTTGCACATTCGAAACATCCCGCGAAAACACGGAGTCTGGTATTAAACCCCAAAGACACAATTACACTAGCAGGAATAGTTCCAGGGAATTGCTCCTCTATTGTAGCCCGCACATCTGTCGTGTAGTCTTGGTGTGGCTTTTGACCAGCTCCGGCAGGTCGAGAATGCATATAGGAAAAGTCGCAAGATGCACACCTTTCATCGCGGACCAATGCGTCCTCTTGAATAGCTTTGGCAAAAATCTGCAGTGTTGACGTCATACGCACCTTACGCGACTGACTCCGGAAGGGGTCATCACAAGTGCCGTCAGCTTGCCGAAAAACAGGATTGCTTATGCGTTAGCTAGTAATACATCTAGAGTCGTAGACACCAGTTGAAGACACACCATGGCGTAGATGGATGATGGAAATCAGGGGCACTTGCTGTCATTGGCCTCACGACATAGGTCGTATCCGCACTCGAAAAGTATTTCAACGACAATTGTACCTAAACGCTGCGAGCGAAGAGGAACATGATCATGTACGACTTTGGCGTCGACATCAGTACGTCCACAATATTTGACAAGCTGATCGGTGAGCTGTACACGATGAACCGCTTGTCTTCGAGCACTTGCACATTCGAAACATCCCGCGAAAAGACGGAGTCTGGTATTAAACGCCAAAGACACAATTACACTAGCAGGAATAGCTCCAGGAAATTGTTCCTCTATTGTAGCCCCCACATCTGTCGTGTAGTCTTGGTGTGGCTCTTGACCAGCTCCGCCAGGTCGAGAATGCATATAGGAAAAGTCGCAAGATGCGCACCTTCTATCGCGGACCAATGCGTCCTCTTGAATAGCTTTCGCAACAATCTGCAGTGTAAACGTCATACGCACCACACGCGACTGACTCCGGAAGGGGTCATCACAAGTGCCGCCAGCTTGCCGAAAAACAGGATTGCTTATGCGTTAGCTAGTAATACATCTATAGTCGTAGATACCAGTTGAAGACACACCATGGCGTACCCGGATGATGGAAATCAGGGGCACTTGCTCTCATTGGCCTCACGTCATAGGTCGTATCCGCACTCGAAAAGTATTTCAACGACAATTGTACCTACACGTTGCGAACGATGAGGAACATGGTCGCGTACGACTTTGGCGTCGACATCAGTACGTCCACAATATTTGACAAGCTGATCGGTAAGCTGTACACGATGAGCCGCTTGTCTTCGAGCACTTGCACATTCGAAACAGCTCGCGAAAACGCGGAGTCTGGTATTAAACGCCAAAGACACAATTACACTAGCAGGAATAGTGCCAGGGAATTTTTCCTCTATTGTAGCCCGCACATCTGTCGTGTAGTCTTGGTGTGGCTCTTGACCAGCTCCGCCAGGTCGAGAATGCATATAGGAAAAGTCGCAAGATGCACACCTTTTATCGCGGACCAATGCGTCCTCTTGAATAGCTTTAGCAACAATCTGCAGTGTAAACGTCATACGCACCACACGCGACTGACTCCGGAAGGTATCATCACAAGTGCCGCCAGCTCGCCGAAAAACAGGATTGCTTATGCGTTAGCTAGTAATACATCTATAGTCGTAGACACCAGTTGAAGACACACCATGGCGTAGCCGGATGATGGAAATCAGGGGCACTTGCTCTCATTGGCCTCACGACATAGGTCGTATCCGCACTCGAAAAGTATTTCAACGACAATTGTACCTACACGTTGCGAACGATGAGTACCATGGTCGCGTACGACTTTGGCGTCGACATCAGTACGTCCACAATATTTGACAAGCTGATCGGTAAGCTGTACACGATGAGCCGCTTGTCTTCGAGCACTTGCACATTCGAAACAGCTCGCGAAAACGCGGAGTCTGGTATTAAACCCCAAAGACACAATTACACTAGCAGGAATAGTTCCAGGGAATTGTTCCTCTATTGTAGCCCGCACATCTGTCGTGTAGTCTTGGTGTGGCTTTTGACCAGCTCCGGCCGGTCGAGAATGCATATAGGAAAAGTCGCAAGATGCACACCTTTCATCGCGGACCAATGCGTCCTCTTGAATAGCTTTGGCAACAATCTGCAGTGTAAACGTCATACGCACCACACGCGACTGACTCTGGAAGGGGTCATCACAAGTGCCGCCAACTTGCCGAAAAACAGGATTGCTCTTGCGTTAGCTAGTAATACATCTATAGTCGTAGACACCAGTTGAAGACACACCATGGCGTAGCCGGACGATGAAAATCAGGGGCACTGGCTGTCAATGGCCTCACGACATAGGTCGTATCCGCACTCGAAAAGTATTTCAACGACAATTGTACCTACACGCTGCGAACGATGAGGAACATGATCATGTACGACTTTGGCGTCGACATCAGTACGTCCACAATATTTGACAAGCTGATCGGTAAGCTGTACACGATGAACCGCTTGTCTTCGAGCACTTGCACATTTGAAACATCCCGCGAAAACGCGGAGTCTGGTATTAAACTCCAAAGACACAATTACACTAGCAGGAATAGTGCCAGGGAAATGTTCCTCTATTGTAGCCCGCACATCTGTCGTGTAGTCTTGGTGTGGCTCTTGACCAGCTCCGCCAGGTCGAGAATGCATATAGGAAAAGTCGCAAGATGCACACCTTTCATCGCGGACCAATGCGTCCTCTTGAATAGCTTTGGCAACAATCTGCAGTGTAAACGTCATACGCACCACACGCGACTGACTCCGGAAGGGGTCATCACAAGTGCCGCCAGCTTGCCGAAAAACAGGATTGCTCATGCGTTAGCTAGTAATACATCTATAGTCGAAGACACCAGCTGAAGACACACCATGGCGTAGCCGGATGATGGAAATCAGGGGCACTTGCTGTCAATGGCCTCACGCCATAGGTCGTATCCGCACTCGAAGAGTATTTCAACGACAATTGCACCTACACGCTGCGACCGATGAGGAACATGATCATGTACGACTTTGGCGTCGACATCAGTACGTCCACAATATTTGACAAGCTGATCGGTAAGCTGTACACGATGAGCCGCATGTCTTCGAGCGCTTGCACATTCGAAACATCCCGCGAAAACGCGGAGTCTGGTATTAAACTCCAAAGCCGCAATTACACTAGCAGGAATAGTTCCAGGGAATTGTTCCTCTATTGTAGCCCGCACATCTGTCGTGTAGTCTTGGTGTGGCGCTTGACCAGCTCCGACAGGTCGAGAATGCATATAGAAAAAGTCGCAAGATGCGCACCTTCTATCGCGGACCAATGCGTCCTCTTGAATAGCTTTCGCAACAATCTGCAGTGTAAACGTCATACGCACCACCAATGCGTCCTCTTGAATAGCTTTGGCAACAATCTGCAGTGTAAACGTCATACGCACCACACGCGGCTGACTCCGGGAGGGGTCATCACAAGTGCCGCCAGCTTGCCGAAAAACAGGATTGCTTATGCGTTAGCTAGTAATACATCTATAGCCGTAGACACCAGTTGCAGACACACCATGGCGTAGCCGGATTTTTCCACGTCAGGACTGATGCGATCATTTTCCTTTTAGGGCCACGGCCCGGATGGTCTTGGAGGTGAATCGGGCAAGACGGAATCCCCACTGACTGCTCCGCGACGCAACGAAGCGGTGCACGCGCTGATCGACCTGGCGCACAAGTACAGCGGAGAGTTGGTTATTGCAGCAGTAGGTCCACTGACTAACATTGCACTGGCGATGCTGCTGGACCCGAACTTCACGACGGATGTAAAGCAATTCGTTGTCATGGGAGGATTGTCACGTGGGGAAACAACCACACGCCACACGCTGAGTTCAATGTCAGTTGCGACCCTGAGGCCACCGACATTGTCTATCAGCATTGCAGTGCGAAGAAGCTGTACGTCGTGCCGTTCGAGACATGCCTGGACAACGCTGTTCCCTGGAATACATTCGACAGAATTTTCCATGAGGAGGTGAACTCCAACGATGAGTATGTCAAGAAGATCTGTAAGTTCACAAGAGAGTTCTGCAAGAACCAAGGCTTCTTTCCATGCGACGCCTATGCCATCGCCATCCTCTTGCATCCAGAGTACATCAAGAATGCTGCTGCATTGAAAGTTCGCATTCACCTGGCTCCCGATGAGAAGCGTGGCGCTTGCATTTGGGGCCATGATGCTCCATCTGAGGAGGCGAACGTGACTCTCGTGACGGAGATTGACAACCGCGTCTTCGTTGACATGTAACACCACCTGGCAACCTAAAGAGATAGATGAAGCCTGGTGCTGTTCGTACCAAAACGTGCGTCTACTGTACTGTAGAGAATATACCTCGGAAGTATTATTTTGGTAGTAACACGAGTGCGGCAAACAACTCATTTTTGTGTTGTGTCCGTGGCGGTGGGAGGCTTCTCGAAGATTGCGTGTACCCACACACGGAAGCGAACGACATTCTGCAGTCTGTTGGCGTACTGGCGACGGATATACTCGTTTTCCACCGGAACAAGACCTGCCTCAGTGAAAATATCCGCAATCTCCTCTGTTGTGAAGTAATACGCTCGCGTGTTGTCTTGGCGGACGTAAAAGTTTTCCTGGAGCTTGCAGCCAGAGCGGAAGCGAAGTTGTGCCTGGTCGTATCGGCCATAGTCACGGAAGAAGAGTTTGCCTCCAGGCTTGATCGCCGCAACTACTTTCTTTACCGCAGCCTTCATCTTGTCCGGGTGCAGTGCCGACAAGCTGAACAATAAGAGCGCAAAATCCACGCCACCATTAGCGAATACGGCGTCTGGAAGTGCATCCTTCGTAATGTCGCACACTGAGGCGGACACACGGGCCATGTCGTACAAAGGCTGTGTCTGCAACGCGAGCCAACCAAACCGTTAATACTTCGTTCAGACAGCCAAACATCCCTCTCGTACGCACCTTCAGTAGATCGATGGCCGAGTCAGCAAAGTCGATGGCCACAATATTGAGAGCCGGATTAATCTCCAGCAGCGGCAGCGCCGCGTTGCCGACTCCGGAGCCAACCTCCAGCAAGGTCCTCTTCTCCTCGGTCTGGGGCACCACGGTCAGGTCCTCAAACACCAAATGAAGATAGTGTTGGTCCTTGTAAAAATTAGTGGAGTTGCGCTTATAGAACTTGTCCCCAGCTCTTGGCTGCATCTTCTTCGTACTTGTCTGTTACCACACACACAGCAACACTGTCAGTAGTACGGCCTTTATGCAATTGTCATTTCACTGCCAACGAACGCACTCTGCCAGAACTGGGGAATTGTGGACTTGTCCTGGCTCAGGTGCTCGCGCGCCAACCGCTCGCGCTCCTCCGTCCACACATCGTCACACACAACACGCTTAGGATCCTCCAGTACGCTTTTGTCTACGCCTGCCTTCTCCACTAGCTCCTCCAGCTTCTTGTTGGTCGGGTTCTTGTTGCCACTCATCTCGTCAAGTGTAGGGCCCTAGCAATATAATCGCTGGTGATGATTGGTGGAAAAATAGGTATTTGATCCAGATCTTAGAGAGGCGCACCGCTCGCCATGGATGTCATCACGTGCCGTGGCGCGAAGATCTGCAGCCCGTTGGTTGCCAGTGACGGCTCTATCTACTACGTGTCTGCAGGAACAGGCGAGGTGTTCCAGTATCAGCCCCCAGACACTCACGCCCCCGTTGTCTTTTCCGGCGGGGAGCCTTTGGGAGCCCAGTTCGACCACCAAGGTTGTCTACACCTCGCCGACTGTGGCCATGCGGCTATCCTCCGGGTGGACGACGCTGTAGAGCCTGGCGTGATGGTCAATACGTACGAGGAACGCGCTTTCCGAGGCCCCAGTGATATTGCGTTCGCACAGGACAACACCCTTTTCTTCACAGATAGCGGCCCCTTGGGCGAAACAACGCTCGAGAAACCTCGAGGTAGCGTCTTCTGCATCGCGTCGAGTCCAAGCGGTGGCCAAGTGCTGCGTCCGCTGGTGATGGAGTGCCTCGCATACCCGTGGGGTCTTGCAGTATCCCCACACAATGGTGCACTCTTCGTCACGGAGACCATGAAGAATCGCATTGTGAGACTCCATCAACGACCCAGCAATGCCTATCACGCGAGCGTCTTCTACCAGTTTTCAGGCGGAATGGGGCCGTCGGGGATTGCTTGCGGGGCAGACGGATGATGGAAATCAAGGGCACATGCTGTCAATGGCCTCACGACATAGGTCGTATCCGCGCTCGAAAAGTATTTCAACGACAATTGTACCTACACGTTGCGAACGATGAGGAACATGATCATGTACGACTTTGGCGTCAACATCAGTACGTCCACAATATTTGACAAGCTGATCGGTAAGCTGTACACGATGAGCCGCTTGTCTTCGAGCACTTGCACATTCGAAACAGCCCGCGAAAACGCGGAGTCTGGTATTAAACCCCAAAGACACAATTACACTAGCAGGAATAGTGCCAGGGAATTGTTCCTCTATTGTAGCCCGCACATCTGTCGTGTAGGCTTGGTGTGGCTCTTGACCAGCTCCGCCAGGTCGAGAATGCATATAGGAAAAGTCGCAAGATGCACACCTTTCATCGCGGACCAATGCGTCCTCTTGAATAGCTTTAGCAACAATCTGCAGTGTAAACGTCATACGCACCACACGCGACTGACTCCGGAAGGGGTCATCACAAGTGCCGCCAGCTTGCCGAAAAACAGGACTGCTCTTGCGTTAACTAGTAATACATCTAAAGTCGTAGACACCAGTTGAAGACACACCATGGCGTAGCCGGATGATGGAAACCAGGGGCACTTGCTGTCAATGGCCTTACGCCATAGGTCGTTTCCGTACTCGAAGAGTATTTCAACGACAATTGTACCTACACGTTGCGAGCGATGAGTACCATGGTCGCGTACGACTGTGGCGTCGACATCAGTACGTCCACAATATTTGACAAGCTGATCGGTAAGCTGTACACGATGAACCGCTTGTCTTCGAGCACTTGCACATTCGAAACATCCCGCGAAAACACGGAGTCTGGTATTAAACTCCGAAGACACAATTACACAATCAGGAATAGTGCCAGGGAATTGTTCCTCTATTGTAGCCCGCACATCTGTCGTGTAGTCTTGGTGTGGCGCTTGACCAGCTCCGCCAGGTCGAGAATGCATATAAGGAAAAGGCGCAAGATGCACACCTTTTATCGCGGACCAATGCGTCCTCTTGAATAGCTTTACCAACAATCTGCAGTGTAAACGTCATACGCACCACACGCGACTGACTCCGGAAGGAATCATCACAAGTGCCGCCAGCTTGCCGAAAAACAGGATTGCTCATGCGTTAGCTAGTAATACATCTATAGTCGTAGACACCAGTTGAAGACACACCATGGCGTAGCCGGGTGATGGAAATCAAGGGCACTTGCTGTCAATGGCCTCACGCCATAGGTGCGATCCGCACACGAAAAGTATTTCTACGAC
>NW_003303576.1:108050-109148 GCF_000142945.1 Phytophthora infestans T30-4 | reverse complement strand
AAGAGGACGCATTGGTCCGCGATGAAAGGTGTGCATCTTGCGACTTTTCCTATATGCATTCTCGACCTGGCGGAGCTGGTCAAGAGCCACACCAAGACTACACGACAGATGTGCGGGCTACAATAGAGGAACAATTCCCTGGAACTATTCCTGCTAGTGTAATTGTGTCTTTGGCGTTTAATACCAGACTCCGCGTTTTCGCGGGCTGTTTCGAATGTGCAAGTGCCCGAAGACAAGCGGCTCATCGTGTACAGCTTACCGATCAGCTTGTCAAATATTGTAGACGTACTGATGTCGATGCCAAAGTCGTACATGATCATGTTCCTCATCGTTCGCAGCGTGTAGGTACAATTGTCGTTGAAATACTTTTCGAGTGCGGATACGACCTATGACGTGAGGCCATTGACAGCAAGTGGCCCTGATTTCCATCATCTGGCTACACCATGGTGTGTCTTGTCTACGACTTTTGATGTATTACTAGCTAACGCATAAGCAATCCTGTTTTTCGGCAAGCTGGCGGCACTTGTGATGATCCCTTCCGGAGTCAGTCGCGTGTGGTGCGTATGACGTTTACACTGCAGATTGTTGCCAAAGCTATTCAAGAGGACGCATTGGTCCGCGATGAAAGGTGTGCATCTTGCGACTTTTCCTATATGCATTCTCGACCTGGCGGAGCTGGTCAAGAGCCACACCAAGACTACACGACAGATGTGCGGGCTACAATAGAGGAACAATTCCCTGGCACTATTCCTGCTAGTGTAATTGTGTCTTTGGCGTTTAATACCAGACTCCGCGTTTTCGCGAGCTGTTTCGAATGTGCAAGTGCTCGAAGACAAGCGGCTCATCGTGTACAGCTTACCGATCAGCTTGTCAAATATTGTGGACGTACTGATGTCGACGCCAAAGTCGTACGCGACCATGTTCCTCATCGTTCGCAACGTGTAGGTACAATTGTCGTTGAAATACTTTTCGAGTGCGGATACGACCTATGACGTGAGGCCATTGACAGCAAGTGCCCCTGATTTCCATCATCCGGCTACGCCATGGTGTAGATGTGTTAACTGGTGTCTACGACTATAGATGTATTACTAGCTAACG
>NW_003303576.1:94478-104370 GCF_000142945.1 Phytophthora infestans T30-4 | reverse complement strand
AGCTGATCGGTAAGCTGTACACGATGAACCGCTTGTCTTCGAGCACTTGCACATTCGAAACATCCCGCGAAAACGCGGAGTCTGGTATTAAACTCCGAAGACACAATTACACTAGCAGGAATGGTTCCAGGGAATTGTACCTCTATTGTAGCCCGCACATCTGTTGTGTAGTCTTGGTGTGGCTCTTGATCAGCTCCGGCAGGTCGAGAATGCATATAGGAAAAGTCGCAAGATGCACACCTTTCATCGCGGACCAATGCGTCCTCTTGAATAGCTTTAGCAACAATCTGCAGTGTAAACGTCATACGCACCACACGCGACTGACTCCGGAAGGGGTCATCACAAGTGCCGCCAGCTTGCCGAAAAACAGGATTGCTCTTGCGTTAGCTAGTAATACATCTATAGTCGTAGACACCAGTTGAAGACACACCATGGCGTAGCCGGATAATGGAAATCAGGGGCACTTGCTGTCAATGGCCTCACGACATAGGTCGTATCCGCACTCGAAGAGTATTTCAACGACAATTGTACCTACACGCTGCGAACGATGAGGAACATGATCATGTACGACTTTGGCGTCGACATCAGTACGTCCACAATATTTGACAAGCTGATCGGTAAGCTGTACACGATGAACCGCTTGTCTTCGAGCACTTGCACATTCGAAACATCCCGCGAAAACACGGAGTCTGGTATTAAACTCCGAGGACACAATTACACTAGCAGGAATAGTTCCAGGGAATTGCTCCTCTATTGTAGCCCGCACATCTGTCGTGTAGTCTTGGTGTGGCTTTTGACCAGCTCCGGCAGGTCGAGAATGCATATAGGAAAAGTCGCAAGATGCACACCTTTCATCGCGGACCAATGCGTCCTCTTGAATAGCTTTGGCAACAATCTGCAGTGTAAACGTCATACGCACCACACGCGACTGACTCCGGAAGGGGTCATCACAAGTGCCGCCAGCTTGCCGAAAAACAGGATTGCTCTTGCGTTAGCTAGTAATACATCTATAGTCGTAGACACTAGTTGAAGACACACCATGGCGTAGCAGGATGATGGAAATCAGGGGCACTTGCTGTCAATGGCCTCACGCCAGAGGTCGTATCCGCACTCGAAGAGTATTTCAACGACAATTGTACCTACACGCTGCGAACGATGAGGAACATGATCATGTACGACTTTGGCGTCGACATCAGTACGTCCACAATATTTGACAAGCTGATCGGTAAGCTGTACACGATGAACCGCTTGTCTTCGAGCACTTGCACATTCGAAACATCCCGCGAAAACACGGAGTCTGGTATTAAACCCCAAAGACACAATTACACTAGCAGGAATAGTTCCAGGGAATTGCTCCTCTATTGTAGCCCGCACATCTGTTGTGTAGTCTTGATGTGGCTTTTGACCAGCTCCGCCAGGTCGAGAATGCATATAGGAACAGACGCAAGATGCACACCTTTCATCGCGGACCAATGCGTCCTCTTGAATAGCTTTAGCAATAATCTGCAGTGTAAACGTCATACGCACCACACGCGACTGACTTCGGAAGGGGTCATCACAAGTGCCGCCAGCTTGCCGAAAAACAGGATTGCTTATGTGTTAGCTAGTAATACATCTATAGTCGTAGACACCAGTTGAAGACACACCATGGCGTAGCCGGACGATGAAAATCAGGGGCACATGCTGTCAATGGCCTCACGACATAGGTCGTATCCGCACTCGAAGCGTATTTCAACGACAATTGTACCTACACGCTGCGAACGATGAGGAACATGATCATGTTCGACTTTGGCGTCGACATCAGTACGTCCACAATATTTGACAAGCTGATCGGTAAGCTGTACACGATGAACCGCTTGTCTTCGAGCACTTGCACATTCGAAACATCCCGCGAAAACACGGAGTCTGGTATTAAACCCCAAAGACACAATTACACTAGCAGGAATAGTTCCAGGGAATTGCTCCTCTATTGTAGCCCGCACATCTGTTGTGTAGTCTTGATGTGGCTTTTGACCAGCTCCGCCAGGTCGAGAATGGATTTAGGAAAAGTCGCACGATGCACACCTTTCATCGCGGACCAATGCGTTCTCTTGAATAGCTTTAGCAATAATCTGCAGTGTAAACGTCATACGCACCACACGCGACTGACTTCGGAAGGGGTCATCACAAGTGCCGCCAGCTTGCCGAAAAACAGGATTGCTCATGCGTTAGCTAGTAATACATCTATAGTCGTAGACACCAGTTGAAGACACACCATGGCGTAGCCGGATGATGGAAATCAGGGGCACTTGCTGTCATTGGCCTCACGACATAGGTCGTATCCGCACTCGAAGCGTATTTCAACGACAATTGTACCTACACGCTGCGAACGATGAGGAACATGATCATGTTCGACTTTGGCGTCGACATCAGTACGTCCACAATATTTGACAAGCTGATCGGTAAGCTGTACACGCTGAACCGCTTGTCTTCGAGCACGTGCACATTCGAAACATCCCGCGAAAACACGGAGTCTGGTATTAAACCCCAAAGACACAATTACACTAGCAGGAATAGTTCCAAGGAATTGCTCCTCTATTGTAGCCCGCACATCTGTTGTGTAGTCTTGATGTGGCTCTTGACCAGCTCCGGCAGGTCGAGAATGCATATAGGAAAAGTCGCAAGATGCACACCTTTCATCGCGGACCAATGCGTCCTCTTGAATAGCTTTAGCAACAATCTGCAGTGTAAACGTCATACGCACCACACGCGACTGACTTCGGAAGGGGTCATCACAAGTGCCGCCAGCTTGCCGAAAAACAGGATTGCTCTTGCGTTAGCTAGTAATACATCTATAGTCGTAGACACCAGTTGAAGACACACCATGGCGTAGCCGGATGATGGAAATCAGGGGCACTTGCTGTCATTGGCCTCACGACATAGGTCGTATCCGCACTCGAAGAGTATTTCAACGACAAGTGTACCTACACGCTGCGAACGATGAGGAACATGATCATGTACGACTTTGGCGTCGACATCAGTACGTCCACAATATTTGACAAGCTGATCGGTAAGCTGTACACGACGAGCCGCTTGTCTTCGAGCACTTGCACATTCGAAACATCCCGCGAAAACGCGGAGTCTGGTATTAAACTCCGAAGACACAATTACACTAGCAGGAATAGTTCCAGGGAATCGCTCCTCTATTGTAGCCCGCACATCTGTCTTGAAGTCTTGGTGTGGCTCTTGACCAGCTCCGCCAGGTCAAGAATGCATTTAGGAAAAGTCGCAAGATGCACACCTTTCATCGCGGACCAATGCGTCCTCTTGAATAGCTTTAGCAATAATCTGCAGTGTAAACGTCATACGCACCACACGCGACTGACTTCGGAAGGGGTCATCACAAGTGCCGCCAGCTTGCCCAAAAACAGGATTGCTCTTGCGTTAGCTAGTAATACATCTATAGTCGTAGACACCAGTTGAAGACACACCATGGCGTAGCCGGACGATGAAAATCAGGGGCACATGCTGTCAATGGCCTCACGACATAGGTCGTATCCGCACCCGAAGCGTATTTCAACGACAATTGTACCTACACGCTGCGAACGATGAGGAACATGATCATGTACGACTTTGGCGTCGACATCAGTACGTCCACAATATTTGACAAGCTGGTCGGTAAGCTGTACACGATGAGCCGCTTGTCTTCGAGCTCTTGCATAATTGAAACATCCCGCGAAAACACGGAGTCTGGTATTAAACTCCGAAGACACAATTACACTAGCAGGAATAGTTCCAGGGAATTGTTTCTCTATTGTAGCCCGCACATCTGTCGTGTAGTCTTGGTGTGGCTCTTGACCAGCTCCGCCAGGTCGAGAATGCATTTAGGAACAGTCGCAAGATGCACACCTTTCATCGCGGACCAATGCGTCCTCTTGAATAGCTTTAGCAACAATCTGCAGTGTAAACGTCATACGCACCACACGCGACTGACTCCGGAAGGGGTCATCACAAGTGCCGCCAGCTTGCCGAAAAACAGGATTGCTCTTGCGTTAGCTAGTAATACATCTATAGTCGTAGACACCAGTTGAAGACACA
Organism: Phytophthora infestans T30-4; assembly: GCF_000142945.1. Classification (NCBI taxonomy): domain Eukaryota; phylum Oomycota; class Peronosporomycetes; order Peronosporales; family Peronosporaceae; genus Phytophthora; species Phytophthora infestans. The sequence goes on along the minus strand of NW_003303576.1, from coordinate 100,293 downwards.
CCATGGCGTAGCCGGATGATGGAAATCAGGGGCACTTGCTGTCAATGGCCTCACGCCATAGGTCGTATCCGCACTCGAAAAGTATTTCAACGACAATTGTACCTACACGCTGCGAACGATGAGGAACATGATCATGTACGACTTTGGCGTCGACATCAGTACGTCCACAATATTTGACAAGCTGATCGGTACGCTGTACACGATAAATCGCTTGTCTTCGAGCACGTGCACATTCGAAACATCCCGCGAAAACGCGGAGTCTGGTATTAAACTCCGAAGACACAATTACACTAGCAGGAATAGTTCCAGGGAATTGCTCCTCTATTGTAGCCCGCACATCTGTCGTGTAGTCTTGGTGTGGCTCTTGACCAGCTCCGGCAGGTCGAGAATGCATATAGGAAAAGTCGCAAGATGCACACCTTTCATCGCGGACCAATGCGTCCTCTTGAATAGCTTTAGCAACAATCTGCAGTGTAAACGTCATACGCACCACACGCGACTGACTTCGGAAGGGGTCATCACAAGTGCCGCCAGCTTGCCGAAAAACAGGATTGCTCTTGCGTTAGCTAGTAATACATCTATAGTCGTAGACACCAGTTGAAGACACACCATGGCGTAGCCGGATGATGGAAATCAGGGGCACTTGCTGTCATTGGCCTCACGACATAGGTCGTATCCGCACTCGAAAAGTATTTCAACGACAATTGTACCTACACGCTGCGAACGATGAGGAACATGATCATGTACGACTTTGGCGTCGACATCAGTACGTCCACAATATTTGACAAGCTGATCGGTAAGCTGTACACGATGAACCGCTTGTCTTCGAGCACTTGCACATTCGAAACATCCCGCGAAAACGCGGAGTCTGGTATTAAACTCCGAAGATACAATACACTAGCAGGAATAGTTCCAGGGAATTGCTCCTCTATTGTAGCCCGCACATCTGTCGTGTAGTCTTGGTGTGGCTTTTGACCAGCTCCGGCAGGTCGAGAATGCATATAGGAAAAGTCGCAAGATGCACACCTTTCATCGCGGACCAATGCGTCCTCTTGAATAGCTTTAGCAACAATCTGCAGTGTAAACGTCATACGCACCACACGCGACTGACTCCGGAAGGGGTCATCACAAGTGCCGCCAGCTTGCCGAAAAACAGGATTGCTCTTGCGTTAGCTAGTAATACATCTATAGTCGTAGACACCAGTTGAAGACACACCATGGCGTAGCCGGATGATGGAAATTAGGGGCACTTGCTGTCATTGGCCTCACGCCAGAGGTCGTATCCGCACTCGAAAAGTATTTCAACGACAATTGTACCTACACGCTGCGAACGATGAGGAACATGATCATGTACGACGTTGGCGTCGACATCAGTACGTCCACAATATTTGACAAGCTGATCGGTAAGCTGTACACGATGAACCGCTTGTCTTCGAGCACGTGCACATTCGAAACATCCCGCGAAAACGCGGAGTCTGGTATTAAACCCCAAAGACACAATTACACTAGCAGGAATAGTTCCAGGGAATTGCTCCTCTATTGTAGCCCGCACATCTGTCGTGTAGTCTTGGTGTGGCTCTTGACCAGCTCCGCCAGGTCGAGAATGCATATAGGAAAAGTCGCAAGATGCACACCTTTCATCGCGGACCAATGCGTCCTCTTGAATAGCGTTGGCAACAATCTGCAGTGTAAACGTCATACGCACCACACGCGACTGACTTCGGAAGGGGTCATCACAAGTGCCGCCAGCTTGCCGAAAAACAGGATTGCTCTTGCGTTAGCTAGTAATACATTTATAGTCGTAGACACCAGTTGAAGACACATCATGGCGTAGCCGGACGATGAAAATCAGGGGCACATGCTGTCATTGGCCTCACGACATAGGTCGTATCCGCACTCGAAGAGTATTTCAACGACAATTGTACCTACACGCTGCGAACGATGAGGAACATGATCATGTACGACTTTGGCGTCGACATCAGTACGTCCACAATATTTGACAAGCTGATCGGTAAGCTGTACACGATGAACCGCTTGTCTTCGAGCACGTGCACATTCGAAACATCCCGCGAAAACTCGGAGTCTGGTATTAAACTCCGAAGACACAATTACACTAGCAGGAATAGTTCCAGGAAATTGTCTCTCTATTGTAGCCCGCACATCTGTCGTGTAGTCTTGGTGTGGCTCTTGACCAGCTCCGGCAGGTCGAGAATGCATATAGGAAAAGTCGCACGATGCACACCTTTCATCGCGGACCAATGCGTCCTCTTGAATAGCTTTGGCAACAATCTGCAGTGTAAACGTCATACGCACCACACGCGACTGACTCCGGAAGGGGTCATCACAAGTGCCGCCAGCTTGCCGAAAAACAGGATTGCTTATGCGTTAGCTAGTAATACATCTAGAGTCGTAGACACCAGTTGAAGACACACCATGGCGTAGCCGGACGATGAAAATCAGGGGCACTTGCTGTCAATGGCCTCACGCCAGAGGTCGTATCCGCACTCGAAAAGTATTTCAACGACAATTGTACCTACACGCTGCGAACGATGAGGAACATGATCATGTACGACTTTGGCGTCGACATCAGTACGTCCACAATATTTGACAAGCTGATCGGTAAGCTGTACACGATGAACCGCTTGGCTTCGATCTGGTGCACATTCGAAACATCCCGCGAACACACGGAGTCTGGTATTAAACCCCAAAGACACAATTACACTAGCAGGAATAGTTCCAGGGAATTGCTCCTCTATTGTAGCCCGCACATCTGTTGTGTAGTCTTGGTGTGGCTTTTGACCAGCTCCGGCAGGTCGAGAATGGATTTAGGAAAAGTCGCACGATGCACACCTTTCATCGCGGACCAATGCGTTCTCTTGAATAGCTTTAGCAATAATCTGCAGTGTAAACGTCATACGCACCACACGCGACTGACTCCGGAAGGGGTCATCACAAGTGCCGCCAGCTTGCCGAAAAACAGGATTGCTTATGCGTTAGCTAGTAATACATCTAGAGTCGTAGACACCAGTTGAAGACACACCATGGCGTAGCCGGACGATGAAAATCAGGGGCACATGCTGTCAATGGCCTCACGACATAGGTCGTATCCGCACTCGAAGCGTATTTCAACGACAATTGTACCTACACGCTGCGAACGATGAGGAACATGATCATGTACGACTTTGGCGTCGACATCAGTACGTCCACAATATTTGGCAAGCTGATCGGTAAGCTGTACACGATGAGCCGCTTGTCTTCGAGCACTTGCACATTCGAAACATCCCGCGAAAACGCGGAGTCTGGTATTAAACTCCGAAGACACAATTACACTAGCAGGAATAGTTCCAGGGAATTGTTTCTCTATTGTAGCCCGCACATCTGTCGTGTAGTCTTGGTGTGGCTCTTGACCAGCTCCGCCAGGTCGAGAATGCATATAGGAAAAGTCGCAAGATGCACACCTTTCATCGCGGACCAATGCGTCCTCTTGAATAGCTTTAGCAATAATCTGCAGTGTAAACGTCATACGCACCACACGCGACTGACTCCGGAAGGGGTCATCACAAGTGCCGCCAGCTTGCCGAAAAACAGGATTGCTCTTGCGTTAGCTAGTAATACATCTATAGTCGTAGACACCAGTTGAAGACACACCATGGCGTAGCCGGACGATGAAAATCAGGGGCACTTGCTGTCATTGGCCTCACGACATAGGTCGTATCCGCACTCGAAGAGTATTTCAACGACAATTGTACCTACACGCTGCGAACGATGAGGAACATGATCATGTACGACTTTGGCGTCGACATCAGTACGTCCACAATATTTGACAGGCTGATCGGTAAGCTGTACACGATGAACCGCTTGTCTTCGAGCACGTGCACATTCGAAACATCCCGCGAAAAGACGGAGTCTGGTATTAAACGCCAAAGACACAATTACACTAGCAGGAATAGCTCCAGGAAATTGTTCCTCTATTGTAGCCCCCACATCTGTAGTGTAGTCTTGGTGTGGCTCTTGACCAGCTCCGCCAGGTCGAGAATGCATATAGGAAACGTCGCAAGATGCACACCTTTCATCGCGGACCAATGCGTCCTCTTGAATAGCTTTAGCAATAATCTGCAGTGTAAACGTCATACGCACCACACGCGACTGACTCCGGAAGGGGTCATCACAAGTGCCGCCAGCTTGCCGAAAAACAGGATTGCTCTTGGGTTAGCTAGTAATACATCTATAGTCGTAGACACCAGTTGAAGACACACCATGGCGTAGCCGGATGATGGAAATCAGGGGCACTTGCTGTCAATGGTCTCACGCCAGAGGTCGTATCCGCACTCGAAAAGTATTTCAACGACAATTGTACCTACACGCTGCGAACGATGAGGAACATGATCATGTACGACTTTGGCGTCGACATCAGTACGTCCACAATATTTGACAAGCTGATCGGTAAGCTGTACACGATGAACCGCTTGGCTTCGAGCTCTTGCACATTTGATAAATCCCGCGCAACAACCCACGGAAGCCGGGTATTAAACCCCAAAGACACCATTACACTAGCAGGAATAGTTCCCGGGGAAATGCTCTCTCTATTGTAGGCCGCCCCATCTGGTTGTGGTAGATCCTGGTGGTGGCTTTTGGAACGCCTCCCGCCGGTCCCAAATGCATATAGGAAAAGTCGCAAGATGCACACCTTTCATCGCGGACCAATGCGTCCTCTTGAATAGCTTTAGCAACAATCTGCAGTGTAAACGTCATACGCACCACACGCGACTGACTCCGGAAGGGGTCATCACAAGTGCCGCCAGCTTGCCGAAAAACAGGATTGCTCTTGCGTTAGCTAGTAATACATCTAAAGTCGTAGACACCAGTTGAAGACACACCATGGCGTAGCCGGACGATGAAAATCAGGGGCACTTGCTGTCAATGGCCCTCACGCCAGAGGTCGTATCCGCACTCGAAAAGTATTTCAACGACAATTGTACCTACACGCTGCGAACGATGAGGAACATGATCATGTACGACTTTGGCGTCGACATCAGTACGTCCACAATATTTGACAAGCTGATCGGTAAGCTGTACACGATGAACCGCTTGGCTTCGATCTCGTGCACATTCGAAACATCCCGCGAACACACGGAGTCTGGTATTAAACCCCAAAGACACAATTACACTAGCAGGAATAGTTCCAGGGAATTGCTCCTCTATTGTAGCCCGCACATCTGTTGTGTAGTCTTGGTGTGGCTTTTGACCAGCTCCGGCAGGTCGAGAATGCATATAGGAAAAGTCGCACGATGCACACCTTTCATCGCGGACCAATGCGTCCTCTTGAATAGCTTTGGCAACAATCTGCAGTGTAAACGTCATACGCACCACACGCGACTGACTCCGGAAGGGGTCATCACAAGTGCCGCCAGCTTGCCGAAAAACAGGATTGCTTATGCGTTAGCTAGTAATACATCTAGAGTCGTAGACACCAGTTGAAGACACACCATGGCGTAGCCGGACGATGAAAATCAGGGGCACTTGCTGTCAATGGTCTCACGCCAGAGGTCGTATCCGCACTCGAAAAGTATTTCAACGACAATTGTACCTACACGCTGCGAACGATGAGGAACATGATCATGTACGACTTTGGCGTCGACATCAGTACGTCCACAATATTTGACAAGCTGATCGGTAAGCTGTACACGATGAACCGCTTGGCTTCGAGCTCTTGCACATTTGAAATATCCCGCGAACACACGGAGTCTGGTATTAAACCCCAAAGACACAATTACACTAGCAGGAATAGTTCCAGGGAATTGCTCCTCTATTGTAG
>NW_003303576.1:91872-94378 GCF_000142945.1 Phytophthora infestans T30-4 | reverse complement strand
CACGGATGCACCCGACTGCTGGGCGGCTTGCAAGTTTGGAATGTCTCCCTTTGGGTTAAGGACCGATCAATACCTGCCTTCTACCAATACCGGAGATTTTCGTTTAGGCTCATGAAGCCGATCAAGCCGCCCAACTCCTTGACGACAGCCATCCGTTCGTGGCGCCAAACTGCGCGACGAAGAGAGCGCATATCCACAAACAGCGTGGACCACGGGTGAACAGAGAGCCACGAAACCAAGTAGAACACGGAAGAGCACAGCCCATTGAAGAACACGACATTCAACCTGTAGTACGGGGTAACGTAAACGTACCAAACCACGATATTGTACAAAGCCACATGAGATTACGGATAGTTAAGTGGTTGACTACACGAAACCACGACGTACTAGGTTGAACGACGCCAACAAAGCACGCGACACCAAGAAGCACTATATTTGCGGCCACCTCATCTCCAACAAACCATGCCACTCCGCCGCGTAGCGGCGGCGAACGGCTAGTCTTACCCCTCTAGTGGAGTGTGTTGTCTGTCCGTCCGTACGTCCGTCCGCGGCTAGGGTTAATTCATGTAACGCAAATGCGGGCGTTCTACTGGCTGCCGAGCGCAGCGAAGGCGGCGTCGATTGGCTAAAATTGAATTATGTGGTGTACATATTACATGTGGTCTACACATCGTACTTAAATGCACTTTTCAAATTTCATTTTGCCCCCATTTTTAACGCTGGAGCGCCACCTCACGCAAAGGGCGCTGCGTGTGTGCGGGTTAATTTGCATTGGTAGGCTTCGCCGACGTGCACACCGGTACTATTATATCGTCGTAGGCGCTGTTGCTTTTTTTAGGCCCTGGCGACACCACTGGATCGCATTTTAGCAAAGTAGTAATTCAATACTTCGAAATACTTAGTTTAATACTTAAAAATATTATTACTAATTTAATAAAAATCTTTCTAATAAAACATTTCTCCAATGGAGCGTTTACCTCCCATGTGCTCGACGTGCCAGGCGGTCATTGTGCACCCCCCGCTCGAGCCAGACGGTCTCGGGCTGCAGCTCCGGTTGTGCGCCTGTTGCGAACAATTCTTAGCATGGGATGCATTCGCACAGGGCCAGGCTCGAGCGGGTGCCCGCAGGTGCATCGCGTGCGCCTCTGGTCCATACAGCCAGGCGTTTTGGCACCGCCCACGCACACCAGAACCGAAGCCAGCCACTGATTCGCGCCAACAAAGCCTGGCCTTAGTTGCCGCCGCTATGGGGCCCCCACAACCGCCGCGGCGTGTTGTCCAGGAGCGCATTAATCGCCGCCGTCGTCGCTGGAAACCTCGCCAGCGCAACAAACATCCGCGTAATCACCAGAAAAACTGATTGGCTAAAAATAAACGTTTTCCATTGGTCACAATTACTTTCGTGTTTAGGTGCGTTGTATGGGAGCTTAGGACAGGGCGTGAGCCTAGGTGAAGGTGCGAGCTTATCGAACTGGATTTGTAGGGCAGAAAGAAACAGTATGTACGATGGAGGGGAAACAAATATGAGCACAGAGCTACAAAGCACGGAAGCGGGCCGATGCAATTAACATGTAAATCTATGAAAGCACTGAGAGTCACGGACTCTGTTAGACTTTCTACCTAAAACCGGGCTAGAACACGTAGCTGCTACAGAGCACGAAAATCACCTACGATACAACACGGTAGACCACGAAGCACGGTAAAATACGAAGCACAAACGGCCGATCAACCGGGACACCACAAGATAACTAGATAGTATGGTCTGGGCCACTATGCCATGGGAGAACGCAGCCGCGGAGCTATAGTCAGGAAATCTTCGAGCCGCGGAGATCGATACAAGTGTAGAACCTGAGCTTACCGAGCCACGGAGAACCGTAGTACATGGGAACACGATCTAACGGACGTCGGACCAGCCACAAATAACACGAGGGGGGGGGAGAGGGAGGGGGCACGTGTGGGGTGGCCATGATTGCACACCGTGGAGCACGATGCCATTGTAGAACACGATAACACGGGCAATGCAGATGCACTACGCGAGCACAATACCATAGACAGCATTACAACACCGTGATTGCACGATAGCGTGATTCCGCGGTCGATGACACTTCATCAGGAGATCACGATGCACGGGCGACGGAACCACGACTGCATGGAGGCACCAAAGCACGGAATAGCACCCTTTGGTTAGAGCACCGGCGATGGAAGGCCAATGGTAACGAAATATTATCTACCACGAAGCCAGTGCAACCCACGTAAACGTTTGAGAACGGGAAAACAGTTAGCTTTAACGAAAAGACCGTACTAAAGAGCATGAACCCACAAGAGAGAGGACAGAACCGCTGAGCAGCGTGGGCCATGGGTGAGCAGGAACCTCGAAGCCGGGAAGAGCACGAAAGGAGCATGGATCATGAAGAAAACAACACCCAACCTGTAGTACGGGGTAACGGAACGTCAACACGATATATACTGGGCCGAATGAGACTACGGAAGCAAGTGGTTTAAATAC
>NW_003303576.1:89227-91772 GCF_000142945.1 Phytophthora infestans T30-4 | reverse complement strand
AGTTCCCAGGGATATTCTTCTTCTACTGTATGCCCCGACTTTCGGTCGCGGAAGTCCTGGTGTGGGCTTTGACCCAGCTTCCGGCAGGTCGAAGACTGCAATATAGGAAAATTTCGCAAGATCTCCTCTTTTCATCGCGGGACCAATGCGTTCTCTTGGAATAGCTTTGGCACCATTCTGCAGGGATACACGTCATACGCACCCACCCGCGACTGACTCCGGAAGGGGGTCATCACAAGTGCCCGCCAGCTTGCCGAAAAACAGGATTGCTCTTGCGTTAGCTAGTAATACATCTATAGTCGTAGACACCAGTGGAAGACACACCATGGCGTACCCGGATGATGAAAATCAGGGGCACTTGCGGTCAATGGCTTCACGTCATAGGTCGTATCAGCACTCGAAGAGTATTTCAACGACAATTGTACCTACACGCTGCGAGCGATGAGGAACACGATCATGTACGATTTTGGCGTTGATATCAGTACGTCCGCAATATTAGGCAAGACGATCGTTAATCTGTACAGGATGAAACGATTGTATTCGAGCACCTGAGCATTGAATACATTCCGGGAAAACACCAATTCTGGTTTTAAAATCGGAAGACACAATTACAGTAGCAGGAATAGGTCCAGGAAGAAGCTTCTGTTCTGTAGCCCGCACAAAGTCGTGTAGTCTTGGTGTGGCAAGGCCCAACTCCGCCAGGTCGAGAATGCATTTAGGAAAAGTCGCAAGATGCACACCTTTCTTCGCGGACCAATGCGTCGTCGTGAATAGCTTTGGCAACAATCCGCAGTGTAGAAGGCATATGCACCACACGCGACTGACTCCGGAAGGGGTCATCACGAGTGCCGCCAGCTTGCCGAAAAACAGAATTGCTCTTGCGTTAGCTAGTAATACATCTAAAGTCGTAGACACCAGTTGAAGACACACCATGGCGTAGCCGGATGATGGAAACCAGGGGCACTTGCTGTCAATGGCCTCACGCCATAGGTCGTTTCCGTACTCGAAGAGTATTTCAACGACAATTGTACCTAAACGCTGCGAACGATGAAGGCCATGATCAAGTTCGACTTTGGCGTCGACATCAGTACGTCCACAATATTTGACAAGCTGATCGGTAAGCTGTACACGATGAACCGCTTGTCTTCGAGCACTTGCACATTTGAAACATCCCGCGAAAACGCGGAGTCTGGTATTAAACGCCAAAGACACAATTACACTAGCAGGAATAGTGCCAGGGAATTGTTCCTCTATTGTAGCCCGCACATCTGTCGTGTAGTCTTGGTGTGGCTCTTGACCCGCTCCGCCAGGTCGAGAATGCATTTAGGAAAAGTCGCAAGATGCACACCTTTCATCGCGGACCAATGCGTCCTCTTGAATAGCTTTGGCAACAATCTGCAGTGTAGAAGGCATATGCACCACACGCGACTGACTCCGGAAGGGGTCATCACAAGTGCCGCCAGCTTGCCGAAAAACAGAATTGCTCTTGCGTTAGCTATTAATACATCTATAGTCGTAGACACCAGTTGAAGACACACCATGGCGTAGCCGGATGATGGAAACCAGGGGAACTTGCTGTCAATGGCCTCACGCCATAGGTCGTTTCCGTACTCGAAGCGTATTTCAACGACAATTGTACCTACACGCTGCGAGCGATGAGGAACATGATCATGTTCGACGTTGGCGTCGACATCAGTACGTCCACAATATTTGACAAGATGATCGGTACGCTGTACACGATGAACCGCTTGTCTTCGAGCACTTGCATATTCGAAACATCCCGCGAAAACGCGGAGTCTGGTATTAAACTCCAAAGACACAATTACACTAGCAGGAATAGTGCCAGGGAATTGTTCCTCTATTGTAGCCCGCACATCTGTCGTGTAGTCTTGGTGTGGCTCTTGACCAGCTCCGCCAGGTCGAGAATGCATTTAGGAAACGTCGCAAGATGCACACCTTTCATCGCGGACCAATGCGTCCTCTTGTATAGCTTGGGCAGCAATCTGCAGCGTAAACGTCATACGCACCACACGCGACTGACTCCGGAAGGGGTCATCACGAGTGCCGCCAGCTTGCCGAAAAACAGGATTGCTCTTGCGTTAGCTAGTAATACATCTATAGTCGTAGACACCAGTTGAAGACACACCATGGCGTAGCCGGATGATGAAACCAGGGGCACTTGCTGTCAATGGCCTCACGCCATAGGTCGTATCCGCACTCGACGAGTATTTCAACGACAATTCTCCCTACACGATGCGAGCGATGAGGACCATGATCATGTTCGACTTTGGCGTCGACAGCAGTACGTCCACAATATTTGACAAGCTGATCGGTAAGCTGTACACGATGAACCGCTTGTCTTCGAGCACTTGCACATTCGAAACATCCCGCGAAAACGCGGAGTCTGGTATTAAACTCCAAAGACACAATTACACTAGCAGGAATAATTCCAGGGAATTGTTCCTCTATTGTAGCCCGCACATCTGTCGTGTAAAACTTGGTGTGGCTCTTGACCAGCTCCGCCAGGTCGAGAATGCATATAGGA
>NW_003303576.1:66383-89127 GCF_000142945.1 Phytophthora infestans T30-4 | reverse complement strand
TGCATATCGGGAAAGTCGCAAGATGCACACCTTTTATCGAGGACCAATGCGTCCTCTTGAATAGCTTTAGCAACAATCTGCAGTGTAAACGTCATACGCACCACACGCGACTGACTCCGGAAGGGGTCATCACAAGTGCCGCCAGCTTGCCGAAAAACAGGATTGGTCTTGCGTTAGCTAGTAATACATCTATAGTCGTAGACACCAGTTGAAGACACACCATGGCGTAGCCGGATGATGTAAATCAGGGGCAGTTGCTGTCAATGGCCTCACGCCATAGGTCGTATCCACACTCGAAGAGTATTTCAACGACAATGGTACCTACACGCTGCGAGCGATGAGGAACATGATCATGTTCGACTTTGGCGTCGACATCAGTACGTCCACAATATTTGACAAGCTGATCGGTAAGCTGTACACGATGAACCGCTTGTCTTCGAGCACTTGCCCATTCAAAACATCCCGTGAAAACGCGGAGTCTGGTATTAAACTCCAAAGACACAATTACACTAGCAGGAATAGTTCCAGGGAATTGTTCCTCTATTGTAGCCCGCACATCTGTCGTGTAGTCTTGGTGTGGCTCTTGACCAGCTCCGCCAGGTCGAGAATGCATATAGGAAAAGTCGCAAGATGCACACCTTTCATCGCGGACCAATGCGTCCTCTTGAATAGGTTTAGCAACAATCTGCAGTGTAGAAGTCATACGCACCACACGCGACTGACTCCGGAAGGGGTCATCACAAGTACCACCAGCTTGCCGAAAAACAGGATTGCTGTTGCGTTAGCTAGTAATACATCTATAGTCGTAGACACCAGTTGAAGACACACCATGGCGTAGCCGGATGATGGAAATCAGGGGCAGTTGCTGTCAATGGCCTCACGCCATAGGTCGTATCCGCACTCGAAGAGTATTTCAACGACAATTGTACCTACACGCTGCGAGCGATGAGGAACATGATCATGTTCGACTTTGGCGTCGACATCAGTACGTCCACAATATTTGACAAGCTGATCGGTAAGCTGTACACGATGAACCGCTTGTCTTTGAGCACTTGCACATTCGAAACATCCCGCGAAAACGCGGAGTCTGGTATTAAACTCCAAAGACACAATTACACTAGCAGGAATAATTCCAGGGAATTGTTCCTCTATTGTAGCCCGCACATCTGTCGTGTAGTCTTGGTGTGGCTCTTGACCAGCTCCGCCAGGTCGGGAATGCATATAGGAAAAGTCGCAAGATGCACACCTTTCATCGCGGACCAATGCGTCCTCTTGAATAGCTTTAGCAACAATCTGCAGTGTAGAAGTCATACGCACCACACGCGACTGACTCCGGAAGGAGTCAGCACAAGTGCCGCCAGCTTGCCGAAAAACAGGATTGCTCTTGCGTTAGCTAGTAATACATCTAAAGTCGTAGACACCAGTTGAAGACACACCATGGCGTAGCAGGATGGTGGAAACCAGGGGCACTTGCTGTCAATGGCCTTACGCCATAGGTCGTATCCGCACTCGAAGAATATTTTAACGACAATTCTACCTACCCGATGCGAACGATGGGGAACATGATCATGTTCGACTTTGGCGTCGACATCAGTACGTCCACAATATTTGACAAGCTGATCGGTAAGCTGTACACGATGACCCGCTTGTCTTCACGGACTTGCCCTTTCAAAACATCCCGGGCAAACGCGTAGTGTGCACTGAAACTCCAATGCACCAATTACACTAGCAGGAATAATTCCAGGGAATTGTTCCTCTATTGTAGCCCGCACATCTGTCGTATAGTCTTGGTGTGGCTCTTGACCAGCTCCGCCAGGTCGAGAATGCATTTAGGAAAAGTCGCAAGATGCACACCTTTCATCGCGGACCAATGCGTCCTCTTGAATAGCTTTAGCAACAATCTGCAGTGTAGAAGTCATACGCACCACACGCGACTGACTCCGGAAGGGGTCATCACAAGTACCGCCAGCTTGCCGAAAAACAGGATTGCTCTTGCGTTAGCTAGTAATACATCTATAGTCGTAGACACCAATTGAAGACACACCATGGCGTAGCCGGATGATGGAAATCAGGGGCACTTGCTGTCAATGGCCTCACGCCATAGGTCGTATCCGCACTCGAAGAGTATTTCAACGACAATTGTACCTACACGCTGCGAACGATGAGGAACATGATCATGTACGACTTTGGCGTCGACATCAGTACGTCCACAATATTTGACAAGCTGATCGGTAAGCTGTACACGATGAACCGCTTGTCTTTGAGCACTTGCACATTCGAAACATCCCGCGAAAACGCGGAGTCTGGTATTAAACTCCAAAGACACAATTACACTAGCAGGAATAGTTCCAGGGAATGGTTCCTCTATTGTAGCCCGCACATCTGTCGTGTAGTCTTGGTGTGGCGCTTGACCAGCTCCGCCAGGTCGAGAATGCATATAGGGAAAAGGCGCAAGATGCACACCTTTTATCGCGGACCAATGCGTCCTCTTGAATAGCTTTACCAACAATCTGCAGTGTAAACGTCATACGCACCACACGCGACTGACTCCGGAAGGAATCATCACAAGTGCCGCCAGCTTGCCGAAAAACAGGATTGCTCTTGCGTTAGCTAGTAATACATCTAAAGTCGTAGACACCAGTTGAAGACACACCATGGCGTAGCCGGATGATGGAAAGCAGGGGCACTTGCTGTCAATGGCCTCACGCCATAGGTCGTATCCGCACTGGAAGAGTATTTCAACGACAATTCTACCTCCCCGATGCGAACGATGAGGAACATGATCATGTACGACTTTGGCGTCGACATCAGTACGTCCACAATATTTGACAAGCTGATCGGTAAGCTGTACACGATGAACCGCTTGTCTTCGAGCACTTGCATAATTGAAACATCCCGCGAACTCGCGGAGTCTGGTATTAAACGCCAAAGACACAATTACACTAGCAGGAATAGTTCCAGGGAATTGTTCCTCTATTGTAGCCCGCACATCTGTCGTGTAGGTTTGGTGTGGCGCTTGACCAGCTCCGCCAGGTCAAGAATGCATATAGGGAAAAGGCGCAAGATGCACACCTTTTATCGCGGACCAATGCGTCCTCTTGAATAGCTTTAGCAACAATCTGCAGTGTAAACGTCATACGCACCACACGCGCCTGACTCCGAAAAGTGGTCATCACAAGTGCCGCCAGCTTGCCGAAAAACAGGACTGCTCTTGCGTTAACTAGTAATACATCTAAAGTCGTAGACACCAGTTGAAGACACACCATGGCGTAGCCGGATGATGGAAACCAGGGGCACTTGCTGTCAATGGCCTCACGCCATAGGTCGTATCCGCACTCGAAGAGTATTTCAACGACAATTCTACCTACACGATGCGAACGATGAGGAACATGATCATGTAGGACTTTGGCGTCGACATCAGTACGTCCACAATATTTGACAAGCTGATCGGTAAGCTGTACACGATGAACCGCTTGTCTTCGAGCACTTGCACATTCGAAACATCCCGCGAAAACGCGGAGTCTGGTATTAAACGCCAAAGACACAATTAAACTAGCAGGAATAGGTCCAGGGAATTGTTCCTCTATTGTAGCCCGCACATCTGTCGTGTAGTCGTCTTCGAGCACTTGCACATTCGAAACATCCCGCGAAAACGCGGAGTCTGGTATTAAACTCCAAAGACACAATCACACTAGCAGGAATAGTTCCAGGGAATTGTTCCTCTATTGTAGCCCGCACATCTGTCGTGTAGTCTTGGTGTGGCTCTTGACCAGCTCCGCCAGGTCGGAATGCATATAGGAAAAGTCGCAAGATGCACACCTTTCATCGCGGACCAATGCGTCCTCTTGAATAGCTTTAGCAACAATCTGCAGTGTAGAAGTCATACGCACCACACGCGACTGACTCCGGAAGGGGTCATCACAAGTACCGCCAGCTTGCCGAAAAACAGGATTGATCTTGCGTTAGCTAGTAATACATCTATAGTCGTAGACGCCAGTTGAAGACACACCATGGCGTAGCCGGATGATGGAAATCAGCGGCAGTTGCTGTCAATGGCCTCCCGCCATAGGTCGTATCCGCACTCGACGAGTATTTCAACGACAATTGTACCTACACGCTGCGAACGATGAGGAACATGATCATGTTCGACTTTGGCGTCGACATCAGTACGTCCACAATATTTGACAAGCTGATCGGTAAGCTGTACACGATGAACCGCTTGTCTTCGAGCACTTGCACATTCGAAACATCCCGCGAAAACGCGGAGTCTGGTATTAAACTCCAAAGACACAATTACACTAGCAGGAATAATTCCAGGGAATTGTTCCTCTATTGTAGCCCGCACATCTGTCGTGTAGTCTTGGTGTGGCTCTTGACCAGCTCCGCCAGGTCGAGAATGCATATAGGAAAAGTCGCAAGATGCACACCTTTCATCGCGGACCAATGCGTCCTCTTGAATAGCTTTAGCAACAATCTGCAGTGTAGAAGTCATACGCACCACACGCGACTGACTCCGGAAGGGGTCATCACAAGTACCGCCAGCTTGCCGAAAAACAGGATTGATCTTGCGTTAGCTAGTAATACATCTATAGTCGTAGACACCAGTTGAAGCCACACCATGGCGTAGCCGGATGATGGAAATCAGGGGCAGTTGCTGTCAATGGCCTCACGCCATAGGTCGTATCCGCACTCGAAGAGTATTTCAACGACAATTGTACCTACACGCTGCGAACGATGAGGAACATGATCAAGTTCGACTTTGGCGTCGACATCAGTACGTCCACAATATTTGACAAGCTGATCGGTAAGCTGTACACGATGAACCGCTTGTCTTCGAGCACTTGCACATTTGAAACATCCCGCGAAAACGCGGAGTCTGGTATTAAACTCCAAAGACACAATTACACTAGCAGGAATAGTTCCAGGGAATTGTTCCTCTATTGTAGCCCGCACATCTGTCGTGTAGTCTTGGTGTGGCGCTTGACCAGCTCCGCCAGGTCGAGAATGCATTTAGGAAAAGTCGCAAGATGCACACCTTTCATCGCGGACCAATGCGTCCTCGTGAATAGCTTTGGCAACAATCTGCAGTGTAGAAGGCATATGCACCACACGCGACTGACTCCGGAAGGGGTCATCACAAGTGCCGCCAGCTTGCCGAAAAACAGGATTGCTCTTGCGTTAGCTAGTAATACATCTATAGTCGTAGACACCAGTTGAAGACACACCATGGCGTAGCCGGATGATGGAAACCAGGAGCACTTGCTGTCAATGGCCTCACGCCATAGGTCGTATCCGTACTCGAAGAGTATTTCAACGACAATTGTACCTACACGCTGCGAACGATGAAGGACCATGATCATGTTCGACTTTGGCGTCGACATCAGTACGTCCACAATATTTGACAAGCTGATCGGTAAGCTGTACACGATGAACCGCTTGTCTTCGAGCACTTGCACATTCGAAACATCCCGCGAAAACGCGGAGTCTGGTATTAAACTCCAAAGACACAATTATACTAGCAGGAATAGTTCCAGGGAATTGTTCCTCTATTGTAGCCCGCACATCTGTCGTGTAGTCTTAGTGTGGCTCTTGACCAGCTCCGCCAGGTCGAGAATGCATATAGGAAAAGTCGCAAGATGCACACCTTTCATCGCGGACCAATGCGTCCTCTTGAATAGCTTTAGCAACAATCTGCAGTGTAGAAGTCATACGCACCACACGCGACTGACTCCGGAAGGGGTCATCACAAGTACCGCCAGCTTGCCGAAAAACAGGATCGCTCTTGCGTTAGCTAGTAATACATCTATAGTCGTAGACACCAGTTGAAGACACACCATGGCGTAGCCGGATGATGGAAATCAGGGGCAGTTGCTGTCAATGGCCTCACGCCATAGGTCGTATCCGCACTCGAAGAGTATTTCAACGACAATTGTACCTACACGCTGCGAGCGATGAGGAACATGATCATGTTCGACTTTGGCGTCGACATCAGTACGTCCACAATATTTGACAAGCTGATCGGTAAGCTGTACACGATGAACCGCTTGTCTTTGAGCACTTACACATTCGAAACATCCCGTGAAAACGCGGAGTCTGGTATTAAACTCCAAAGACACAATTACACTAGCAGGAATAATTCCAGGGAATTGTTCCTCTATTGTAGCCCGCACATCTGTCGTGTAGTCTTGGTGTGGCTCTTGACCAGCTCCGCCAGGTCGAGAATGCATATAGGAAAAGTCGCAAGATGCACACCTTTCATCGCGGACCAATGCGTCCTCTTGAATAGCTTTGGCAACAATCTGCAGTGTAGAAGTCATACGCACCACACGCGATAAACTCCGGAAGGGGTCATCACAAGTACCGCCAGCTTGCCGAAAAACAGGATCGCTCTTGCGTTAGCTAGTAATACATCTATAGTCGTAGACACCAGTTGAAGACACACCATGGCGTAGCCGGATGATGGAAATCAGGGGCAGTTGCTGTCAATGGCCTCACGCCATAGGTCGTATCCGCACTCGAAGAGTATTTCAACGACAATTCTCCCTACACGATGCGAACGATGAGGAACATGATCATGTTCGACTTTGGCGTCGACATCAGTACGTCCACAATATTTGACAAGCTGATCGGGTAAGCTGTACACAATGAACCGCTTGTCTTCGAGCACTTGCACATTCCAAACATCCCGCGAAAACGCGGAGTCTGGTATTAAACGCCAAAGACACAATTACACTAGCAGGAATAGTGCCAGGGAAATGTTCCTCTTTTGTAGCCCGCACATCTGTCGTGTAGTCTTGGTGTGGCTCTTGACCAGCTCCGCCAGGTCGAGAATGCATTTAGGAAAAGTCGCAAGATGCACACCTTTCATCGCGGACCAATGCGTCCTCTTGAATAGCTTTAGCAACAATCTGCAGTGTAGAAGGCATATGCACCACACGCGACTGACTCCGGAAGGAGTCATCACAAGTGCCGCCAGCTTGCCGAAAAACAGAATTGCTCTTGCGTTAGCTATTAATACATCTATAGTCGTAGACACCAGTTGAAGACACACCATGGCGTAGCCGGATGATGGAAACCAGGGGAACTTGCTGTCAATGGCCTCACGCCATAGGTCGTATCCGTACTCGAAGCGTATTTCAACGACAATTGTACCTACACGCTGCGAGCGATGAGGACCATGATCATGTTCGACTTTGGCGTCGACATCAGTACGTCCACAATATTTGACAAGCTGATCGGTAAGCTGTACACGATGAACCGCTTGTCTTCGAGCACTTGCATTTTCGAAACATCCCGCGAAAACGCGGAGTCTGGTATTAAACGCCAAAGACACAATTACACTAGCAGGAACAGTTCCATGGAATTGTTCCTCTATTGTAGCCCGCACATCTGTCGTGTAGTCTTGGTGTGGCGCTTGACCAGCTCCGCCAGGTCGAGAATGCATTTAGGAAAA
The DNA here is from genome assembly GCF_000142945.1 of Phytophthora infestans T30-4. NCBI lineage: Eukaryota > Oomycota > Peronosporomycetes > Peronosporales > Peronosporaceae > Phytophthora > Phytophthora infestans. The sequence continues at coordinate 81,674 of NW_003303576.1, read as the reverse complement.
GTCGCAAGATGCACACCTTTCATCGCGGACCAATGCGTCCTCTTGAATAGCTTTGGCAACAATCTGCAGTGTAAACGTCACACGCACCACACGCGACTGACTCCGGAAGGGGTCATCACAAGTGCCGCCAGCTTGCCGAAAAACAGGACTGCTCTTGCGTTAACTAGTAATACATCATAAAGTCGTAGACACCAGTTGAAGACACACCATGGCGTAGCCGGATGATGGAAATCAGGGGCACTTGCTGTCAATGGCCTCACGCCATAGGTCGTATCCGCACTCGAAGCGTATTTCAGCGACAATTGTACCTACACGCTGCGAACGATGAGGAACATGATCATGTACGACTTTGGCGTCGACATCAGTACGTCCACAATATTTGACAAGCTGATCGGTAAGCTGTACACGATGAACCGCTTGTCTTCGAGCACTTGCACATTCGAAACATCCCGCGAAAACGCGGAGTCTGGTATTAAACGCCAAAGACACAATTACACTAGCAGGAATAGGTACAGGGAATTGTTCCTCTATTGTAGCCCGCACATCTGTCGTGTAGGTTTGGTGTGGCTCTTGACCAGCTCCGCCAGGTCGAGAATGCCTATAGGAAAAGTTGCAAGATGCACACCTTTTATCGCGGACCAATGCGTCCTCTTGAATAGCTTTAGCAACAATCTGCAGTGTAAACGTCATACGCACCACACGCGACTGACCTCGGACAGGGTCATCACAAGTGCCGCCAGCTTGCCGAAAAACAGGGTTGCTTATGCGTTAGCTAGTAAAACATCTAAAGTCGTAGACACCAGTTGAAGACACACCATGGCGTAGCCGGATGATGGAAATCAGGGGCACTTGCTATCAATGGTCTCACGCCATAGGTCGTATCCGCACTCGAAGTGTATTTCAGCGACGATTGTACCTACACGCTGCGAACGATGAGGAACATGATCGTGTACGACTTTGGCGTCGACATCAGTACGTCCACAATATTTGACAAGCTGATCGGTAAGCTGTACACGATGAACCGCTTGTCTTCGAGCACTTGCACATTCGAAACATCCCGCGAAAACGCGGAGTCTGGTATTAAACTCCAAAGACACAATTACACTAGCAGGAATAGTTCCAGGGAATTGTTCCTCTATTGTAGCCCGCACATCTGTCGTGTAGTCTTGGTGTGGCTCTTGACCAGCTCCGCCAGGTCGAGAATGCATATAGGAAAAGTCGCAAGATGCACACCTTTTATCGCGGACCAATGCGTCCTCTTGAATAGCTTTAGCAACAATCTGCAGTGTAAACGTCATACGCACCACACGCGACTGACTCCGGAAGGGGTCACCACAAGTGCCGCCAGCTTGCCGAAAAACAGGATTGCTTATGCGTTAGCTAGTAATACATCTATAGTCGTAGACACCAGTTGAAGACACACCATGGCGTAGCCGGATGATGGAAACCAGGGGCACTTGCTGTCAATGGTCTCACGCCATAGGTCGTTTCCGTACTCGAAGAGTATTTCAACGACAATTGTACCTACACGCTGCGAGCGATGAGGAACATGATCATGTTCGACTTTGGCGTCGACATCAGTACGTCCACAATATTTGACAAGCTGATCGGTAAGCTGTACACGATGAACCGCTTGTCTTCGAGCACTTGCACATTCGAAACATCCCGCGAAAACGCGGAGTCTGGTATTAAACTCCGAAGACACAATTTCACTAGCAGGAATAGGTCCAGGGAATTGTTCCTCTATTGTAGCCCGCACATCTATCGTGTAGTCTTGGTGTGGCTCTTGACCAGTTTTGGCAGGTCGAGAATGCATATAGGAAAAGTCGCAAGATGCACACCTTTCATCGCGGACCAATGCGTCCTCTTGAATAGCTTTAGCAACTATCTGCAGTTTAAACGTCATACGCACCACACGCGACTGACTCCGGAAGGGGTCATCACAAGTGCCGCCAGCTTGCCGAAAAACAGGATTGCTCTTGCGTTAGCTAGTAATACATCTATAGTCGTAGACACCAGTTGAAGACACACCATGGCGTAGCCGGATGATGGAAATCAGGGGCACTTGCTGTCATTGGCCTCACGACATAGGTCGTATCCGCACTCGAAAAGTATTTCAACGACAATTGTACCTACACGCTGCGAACGATGAGGAACATGATTATGTACGACTTTGGCGTCGACATCAGTACGTCCACAATATTTGACAAGCTGATCGGTAAGCTGTACACGATGAACCGCTTGTCTTTGAGCACTTGCACATTCGAAACATCCCGCGAAAACGCGGAGTCTGGTATTAAACTCCAAAGACACAATTACACTAGCAGGAATAATTCCAGGGAATTGTTCCTCTATTGTAGCCCGCACATCTGTCGTGTAGTCTTGGTGTGGCTCTTGACCAGCTCCGCCAGGTCGAGAATGCATATAGGAAAAGTCGCAAGATGCACACCTTTCATCGCGGACCAATGCGTCCTCTTGAATAGCTTTAGCAACAATCTGCAGTGTAGAAGTCATACGCACCACACGCGACTGACTCCGGAAGGGGTCATCACAAGTGCCGCCAGCTTGCCGAAAAACAGGATTGCTTATGCGTTAGCTAGTAATACATCTAAAGTCGTAGACACCAGTTGAAGACACACCATGGCGTAGATGGATGATGGAAATCAGGGGCAATTGCTGTCAATGGCCTCACGACATAGGTCGTATCCGCACTCGAAAAGTATTTCAACGACAATTGTACCTAAACGCTGCGAGCGATGAGGAACAGGATCATGTACGACTTTGGCGTCGACATCAGTACGTCCACAATATTTGACAAGCTGATCGGTAAGCTGTACACGATGAACCGCTTGTCTTCGAGCACTTGCACATTCGAAACATCCCGCGAAAACGCGGAGTCTGGTATTAAACTCCAAAGACACAATTACACTAGCAGGAATAGTTCCAGGGAATTGTTCCTCTATTGTAGCCCGCACATCTGTCGTGTAGTCTTGGTGTGGCTCTTGACCAGCTCCGCCAGGTCGAGAATGCATATAGGAAAAGTCGCAAGATGCACACCTTTCATCGCGGACCAATGCGTCCTCTTGAATAGCTTTAGCAACAATCTGCAGTGTAGAAGTCATACGCACCACACGCGACTAACTCCGGAAGGGGTCATCACAAGTGCCGCCAGCTTGCCGAAAAACAGGATTGCTGTTGCGTTAGCTAGTAATACATCTATAGTCGTAGACACCAGTTGAAGACACACCATGGCGTAGCCGGATGATGGAAATCAGGGGCAGTTGCTGTCAATGGCCTCACGCCATAGGTCGTATCCGCACTCGAAGAGTATTTCAGCGACAATTCTCCCTACACGATGCGAACGATGAGGAACAGGATCATGTTCGACTTTGGCGTCGACATCAGTACGTCCACAATATTTGACAAGCTGATCGGTAAGCTGTACACGATGAACCGCTTGTCTTTGAGCACTTGCACATTCGAAACATCCCGCGAAAACGCGGAGTCTGGTATTAAACTCCAAAGACACAATTACACTAGCAGGAATAGTTCCAGGGAATTGTTCCTCTATTGTAGCCCGCACATCTGTCGTGTAGTCTTGGTGTGGCTCTTGACCAGCTCCGCCAGGTCGAGAATGCATATAGGAAAAGTCGCAAGATGCACACCTTTTCATCGGCGACCAATGCGTCCTCTTGAATAGCTTTAGCAACATTCTGCAGGTGTAGAAGTCATACGCACACACGCGACTGACTCCGGCAGGGGTCATCGCCAGCTTGCCGAAAAACAGAGATTGCTCCTGCCGTTAGCTAGTAATACATCCATAGTCGTAGACACCAGTTGAAGACACACCATGGCGTAGCCGGATGATGGAAATCAGGGGCAGTTGCTGTCAATGGCCTCACGCCATAGGTCGTATCCGCACTCGACGAGTATTTCAACGACAATTCTCCCTACACGATGCGAACGATGAGGAACATGATCATGTTCGACTTTGGCGTCGACAGCAGTACGTCCACAATATTTGACAAGCTGATCGGTAAGCTGTACACAATGAACCGCTTGTCTTCGAGCACTTGCGCATTCGAAACATCCCGCGAAAACGCGGAGTCTGGTATTAAACTCCAAAGACACAATTACACTAGCAGGAATAATTCCAGGGAATTGTTCCTCTATTGTAGCCCGCACATCTGTCGTGTAGTCTTGGTGTGGCTCTTGACCAGCTCCGCCAGGTCGAGAATGCATATAGGAAAAGTCGCAAGATGCACACCTTTCATCGCGGACCAATGCGTCCTCTTGAATAGCTTTAGCAACAATCTGCAGTGTAGAAGTCATACGCACCACACGCGACTGACTCCGGAAGGGGTCATCACAAGTACTGCCAGCTTGCCGAAAAACAGGATTGCTCTTGCGTTAGCTAGTAATACATCTATAGTCGTAGACACCAGTTGAAGACACACCATGGCGTAGCCGGATGATGGAAATCAGCGGCAGTTGCTGTCAATGGCCTCCCGCCATAGGTCGTATCCGCACTCGAAGAGTATTTCAATGACAATTGTACCTACACGCTGCGAGCGATGAGGAACATGATCATGTTCGACTTTGGTGTCGACATCAGTACGTCCACAATATTTGACAAGCTGATCGGTAAGCTGTACACAATGAACCGCTTGTCTTCGAGCACTTGCACATTCGAAACATCCCGCGAAAACGCGGAGTCTGGTATTAAACTCCAAAGACACAATTACACTAGCAGGAATAATTCCAGGGAATTGTTCCTCTATTGTAGCCCGCACATCTGTCGTGTAGTCTTGGTGTGGCTCTTGACCAGCTCCGCCAGGTCGAGAATGCATTTAGGAAAGTCGCAAGATGCACACCTTTCATCGCGGACCAATGCGTCCTCTTGAATAGCTTTAGCAACAATCTGCAGTGTAAACGTCATACGCACCACACGCGACTGACTCCGGAAGGGGTCATCACAAGTGCCGCCAGCTTGCCGAAAAACAGGATTGCTCATGCGTTAGCTAGTAATACATCTAGAGTCGTAGACACCAGTTGAAGACACACCATGGCGTAGCCGGACGATAAAAATCAGGGGCACATGCTGTCAATGGCCTCACGACATAGGTCGTATCCGCACTCGAAGCGTATTTCAGCGACAATTGTACCTACACGCTGCGAACGATGAGGAACATGATCATGTACGACTTTGGCGTCGACATCAGTACGTCCACAATATTTGACAAGCTGATCGGTAAGCTGTACACGATGAACCGCTTGTCTTCGAGCACTTGCACAATCCGAAACAGACCGCGAAGAACCGCGGAGTCTGGTATTAAACTCCGCAGACACAACTACACTAGCAGGAATAGTTCGAGGGAATTGTACCTCTATTGTAGCCCGCACATCTGTCGTGTAGTCTTGGTGTGGCTCTTGACCAGCTCCGGCCAGGGCGAGAATGCATATAGGAAAAGTCGCACGATGCACACCTTTCATCGCGGACCAATGCGTCCTCTTGAATAGCTTTGGCAACAATCTGCAGTGTAAACGTCATACGCACCACACGCGACTGACTCCGGAAGGGGTCATCACAAGTGCCGCCAGCTTGCCGAAAAACAGGATTGCTCTTGCGTTAGCTAGTAATACATCTATAGTCGTAGACACCAGTTGAAGACACACCATGGCGTAGCCGGATGATGGAAATCAGGGGCACTGGCTGTCAATGGTCTCACGCCACAGGTCGTATCCGCACTCGAAGAGTATTTCAACGACAATTGTACCTACACGCTGCGAACGATGAGGAACATGATCATGTACGACTTTGGCATCGACATCAGTACGTCTACAATATTTGACAAGCTGATCGGTAAGCTGTACACGATGAGCCGCTTGTCTTCGAGCGCTTGCACATTCGAAACATCCCGCGAAAACACGGAGTCTGGTATTAAACTCCAAAGACACAATTACACTAGCAGGAATAGTGCCAGGGAATTGTTCCTCGATTGTAGCCCGCACATCTGTCGTGTAGTCTTGGTGTGGCTCTTGACCAGCTCCGCCAGGTCGAGAATGCATATAGGAAAAGTCGCAAGATGCACACCTTTCATCGCGGACCAATGCGTCCTCTTGAATAGCTTTAGCAACAATCTGCAGTGTAAACGTCACACGCACCACACGCGACTGACTCCGGAAGGGGTCATCACAAGTGCCGCCAGCTTGCCGAAAAACAGGATTGCTCATGCGTTAGCTAGTAATACATCTAAAGTCGTAGACACCAGTTGAAGACACACCATGGCGTAGCCGGATGATGGAAATCAGGGGCACTTGCTGTCAATGGCCTCACGCCATAGGTCGTATCCGCACTCGAAACGTATTTCAACGACAATTGTACCTACACGCTGCGAACGATGAGGAACATGATCATGTACGACTTTGGCGTCGACATCAATACGTCCACAATATTGACAAGCTGATCGGTAAGCTGTACACGATGAGCCGCTTGTTTCGAGCACTTGCACATTTCGAAACATCCCGCGAAAACGCGGAGTCTGGTATTAAACGCCAAAGACACAATTACACTAGCATAATAGTTCCAGGGAATTGTTCCTCTATTGTAGCCCGCACATCTGTCGTGTAGTCTTGGTGTGGCTCTTGACCAGCTCCGCCAGGTCGAGAATGCATTTAGGAAAAGTCGCAAGATGCACATCGTTGCATCGCGGATCATTGCGTCCTCTGAATAGCGTTGGCAACAATCTGCAGTGTAAACGTCATACGCACCACACGCGACTGACTCCGGAAGGGGTCATCACAAGTGCCGCCAGCTTGCCGAAAAAACAGGATTGCTCTTGCGTTAGCTAATAATACATCTATAGTCGTAGACACCAGTTGAAGACACAGCATGGCGTAGCCGGATGATGGAAATCAGGGGCACTTGCTGTCAATGGCCTCACGCCATAGGTCGTATCCGCACTCGAAAAGTATTTCAACGACAATTGTACCTACACGCTGCGAACGATGAGGAACATGATCATGTACGACTTTGGCGTCGACATCAGTACGTCCACAATATTTGACAAGCTGATCGGTACGCTGTACACGATGAACCGCTTGTCTTCGAGCACGTGCACATTCGAAACATCCCGCGAAAACGCGGAGTCTGGTATTAAACTCCGAAGACACAATTACACTAGCAGGAATAGTTCCAGGGAATTGTTCCTCTATTGTAGCCCGCACATCTGTCGTGTAGTCTTGGTGTGGCTTTTGACCAGCTCCGGCAGGTCGGGAATGCATATAGGAAAAGTCGCAAGATGCACACCTTTCATCGCGGACCAATGCGTCCTCTTGAATAGCTTTGGCAACAATCTGTAGTGTAAACGTCATACGCACCACACGCGACTGACTCCGGAAGGGGTCATCACAAGTGCCGCCAGCTTGCCGAAAAACGGGATTGCTCTTGCGTTAGCTAGTAATACATCTAAAGTCGTAGACGCCAGTTGAAGCCACACCATGGCGAAGCCGGATGATGAACCAGGGGCACTTGCTGTCAATGGCCTCACGCCATAGGTCGTATCCGCACTCGAAGAGTATTTCAACGACAATGGTACCTACATGATGCGAACGATGAGGAACATGATCATGTTCGACTTTGGCGTCGACATCAGTACGTCCACAATATTTGACAAGCTGATCGGTAAGCTGTACACGATGAACCGCTTGTCTTCGAGCACTTGCACATTCGAAACATCCCGCGAAAACACGGAGTCTGGTATTAAACCCCAAAGACACAATTACACTAGCAGGAATAGTTCCAGGGAATTGCTCCTCTATTGTAGCCCGCACATCTGTCGTGTAGGCTTGGTGTGGCTCTTGACCAGCTCCGCCAGGTCGAGAATGCATATAGGAAAAGTCGCAAGATGCACACCTTTTATCGCGGACCAATGCGTCCTCTTGAATAGCTTTACCAACAATCTGCAGTGTAAACGTCATACGCACCACACGCGACTAACTCCGGAAGGGGTCATCACAAGTGCCGCCAGCTTGCCGAAAAACAGGATTGCTCTTGCGTTAGCTAGTAATACATCTATAGTCGTAGACACCAGTTGAAGACACACCATGGCGTAGCCGGATGATGGAAATCAGGGGCAGTTGCTGTCAATGGCCTCACGCCATAGGTCGTATCCGCACTCGAAGAGTATTTCAACGACAATTCTACCTACACGATGCGAACGATGAGGAACATGATCATGTTCGACTTTGGCGTCGACATCAGTACGTCCACAATATTTGACAAGCTGATCGGTAAGCTGTACACGATGAACCGCTTGTCTTCGAGCACTTGCACATTCGAAACATCCCGCGAAAACGCGGAGTCTGGTATTAAACTCCAAAGACACAATTACACTAGCAGGAATAGTTCCAGGGAATTGTTCCTCTATTGTAGCCCGCACATCTGTCGTGTAGTCTTGGTGTGGCTCTTGACCAGCTCCGCCAGGTCGAGAATGCATATAGGAAAAGTCGCAAGATGCACACCTTTTATATCGGACCAATGCGTCCTCTTGAATAGCTTTAGCAACAAGCTGCAGTGTAAACGTCATACGCACCACACGCGACTGACTCCGGAAGGGGTCATCACAAGTGCCGCCAGCTTGCCGAAAAACAGGATTGCTTATGCGTTAGCTAGTAATACATCTAAAGTCGTAGACACCAGTTGAAGACACACCATGGCGTAGCCGGATGATGGAAATCAGGGGCACTTGCTGTCAATGGCCTCACGCCATAGGTCGTATCCGCACTCGAAGAGTATTTCAACGACAATTGTACCTACACGCTGCGAACGATGAGGAACATGATCATGTACGACTTTGGCGTCGACATCAGTACGTCCACAATATTTGACAAGCTGATCGGTAAGCTGTACACGATGAGCCGCTTGTCTTCGGGCACTTGCACATTCGGAACAGCCCGCGAAAACGCGGAGTCTGGTATTAAACTCCAAAGACACAATTACACTAGCAGGAATAGTGCCAGGGAATTGTTCCTCGATTGTAGCCCGCACATCTGTCGTGTAGTCTTGGTGTGGCTCTGACCAGCTCCGCCAGGTCGAGAATGACATTTAGGAAAGTCGCAAGATGCACACCTTACATACGGGACCAATGGCTTCTTTGAAATGAGCTTGGGCAGAATTTGGCGCGGTTAAAATCTCCTTCCGCCACCACACGCGACTGACTTCGGAAGGGGTCATCGCCAGCTTGCCGAAAAACAGGATTGCTCTTGCGTTAGCTAGTAATACATCTATAGTCGTAGACACCAGTTGAAGACACACCATGGCGTAGCCGGATGATGGAAATCAGGGGCACTTGCTGTCAATGGCCTCACGCCATAGGTCGTTTCCGTACTCGAAGCGTATTTCAACGACAATTGTATCTACACGCTGCGAGCGATGAGGAACATGATCATGTTCGACTTTGGCGTCGACATCAGTACGTCCACAATATTTGACAAGCTGATCGGTACGCTGTACACGATGAACCGCTTGTCTTCGAGCACTTGCACATTCGAAACATTCCCGCGAAAACGCGGAGTCTGGTATTAAACTCCAAAGACACAATTACACTAGCAGGAATAATTTCCAGGGAATTGTTCCTCTATTGTAGCCCGCACATCTGTCGTGTAGTCTTGGTGTGGCTCTTGACCAGCTCCGCCAGGTCGAGAATGCATATAGGAAAAGTCGCAAGATGCACACCTTTCATCGCGGACCAATGCGTCCTCTTGAATAGCTTTAGCAACAATCAGCAGTGTAGAAGTCATACGCACCACACGCGACTGACTCCGGAAGGGGTCATCACAAGTACCGCCAGCTTGCCGAAAAACAGGATTGCTCTTGCGTTAGCTAGTAATACATCTATAGTCGTAGACACCAATTGAAGACACACCATGGCGTAGCCGGATGATGGAAATCAGGGGGCAGTTGCTGGTCAATGGCCTCACGCCATAGGTCGTATCCGCACTCGAAGAGTATTTCAACGACAATTGTACCTACACGCTGCGAGCGATGAGGGAACATGATCATGTTCGACTTTGGCGTCGACATCAGTACGTCCACAATATTTGGACAGGCTTGATCGGTAAGCTGGTACACGATGAACCGCTTGTCTTTTGAGCACTTGCACATTCGAAAACAATCCCGCGAAAACGCGGAAGTCTGGGTATTAAACTCCAAAGACACAAATTACACTAGCAGGAATGAGTTCCAGGGAATTGTTCCTCCATTGTAGCCCGCACATCTGTCGTGTAGTCTTGGTGTGGCTCTTGACCAGCTCCGCCAGGTCGAGAATGCATATAGGAAAAGTGCAAGATGCACACCTTTCATCGCGGACCAATGCGTCCTCTTGAATAGCTTTAGCAACAATCTGCAGTGTAGAAGTCATACGCACCACACGCGACTAACTCCGGAAGGGGTCATCACAAGTGCCGCCAGCTTGCCGAAAAACAGGATTGCTCTTGTGTTACTATAAATACATCAAGAGTGGTAGACACCAGTAGAAGCCACACATGGGCGTAGCCGGATGATGGGAACCCAGGGGCATTTGCTGTCAATAGGCCTCACGCCATAGGTGGTATCCGCACTCCAAAGAGTATTTCACCGACATTTCTCCCTCCCCGATGGGAAGGATGAGGAACATGATCATGTACGACTTGGGCGTCGACATCAGGTAGGTCCACATTTTTAAACAAGCGGATCGGTAAGCTGTACACGATGAACCGCTTGTCTTCGAGCTCTTGCACATTCGAAACATCCCGCGAAAACACGGAGTCTGGTATTAAACCCCAAAGACACAATTACACTAGCAGGAATAGTTCCAGGGAATTGTTCCTCTATTGTAGCCCGCACATCTGTCGTGTAGGTTTGGTGTGGCTTTTGACCAGCTCCGGCAGGTCGAGAATGCATTTAGGAAAAGTCGCAAGATGCACACCTTTCATCGCGGACCAATGCATCCTCTTGAATAGCTTTGGCAACAATCTGCAGTGTAAACGTCATACGCACCACACGCGACTGACTCCGGAAGGGGTCATCACAAGTGCCGCCAGCTTGCCGAAAAACAGGATTGCTTATGCGTTAGCTAGTAATACATCTAAAGTCGTAGACACCAGTTGAAGACACACCATGGCGTAGCCGGATGATGGAAATCAGGGGCACTTGCTGTCAATGGCCTCACGCCATAGGTCGTATCCGCACTCGAAGAGTATTTCAACGACAATTGTACCTACACGCTGCGAACGATGAGGAACATGATCATGTACGACTTTGGCGTCGACATCAGTACGTCCACAATATTTGACAAGCTGATCGGTAAGCTGTACACGATGAACCGCTTGTCTTCGAGCACTTGCACATTCGAAACATCCCGCGAAAACGCGGAGTCTGGTATTAAACGCCAAAGACACAATTACACTAGCAGGAACAGTTCCATGGAATTGTTCCTCCATTGTAGCCCGCACATCTGTCGTGTAGTCTTGGTGTGGCGCATGACCAGCTCCGCCAGGTCGAGAATGCATTTAGGAAAAGTCGCAAGATGCACACCTTTCATCGCGGACCAATGCGTCCTCTTGAATAGCTTTGGCAACAATCTGCAGTGTAAACGTCACACGCACCACACGCGACTGACTCCGGAAGGGGTCATCACAAGTGCCGCCAGCTTGCCGAAAAACAGGATTGCTCTTGCGTTAGCTAGTAATACATCTAGAGTCGTAGACACCAGTGAAGACACACCATGGCGTAGCCGGACGATGAAATCAGGGGCACATGCTGTCAATGGCCTCACGACATAGGTCGTATCCGCACTCGAAGAGTATTTCAGCGACAATTGTACCTACACGCTGCGAACGATGAGGAACATGATCATGTACGACTTTGGCGTCGACATCAGTACGTCCACAATATTTGACAAGCTGATCGGTAAGCTGTACACGATGAACCGCTTGTCTTCGAGCACTTGCACATTAGAAACATCCCGCGAAAAGACGGAGTCTGGTATTAAACTCCGAAGACACAACTACACTAGCAGGAATAGTTCGAGGGAATTGTACCTCTATTGTAGCCCGCACATCTGTTGTGTAGTCTTGGTGTGGCTCTTGATCAGCTCCGGCAGGTCGAGAATGCATATAGGAAAAGTCGCACGATGCACACCTTTCATCGCGGACCAATGCATCCTCTTGAATAGCTTTGGCAACAATCTGCAGTGTAAACGTCATACGCACCACACGCGACTGACTCCGGAAGGGGTCATCACAAGTGCCGCCAGCTTGCCGAAAAACAGGATTGCTCTTGCGTTAGCTAGTAATACATCTATAGTCGTAGACACCAGTTGAAGACACACCATGGCGTAGCCGGATGATGGAAATCAGGGGCACTTGCTGTCATTGGCCTCACGACATAGGTCGTATCCGCACTCGAAAAGTATTTCAACGACAATTGTACCTACACGCTGCGAACGATGAGGAACATGATCATGTACGACTTTGGCGTCGACATCAGTACGTCCACAATATTTGACAAGCTGATCGGTAAGCTGTACACGATGAACCGCTTGTCTTCGAGCACTTGCACATTCGAAACATCCCGCGAAAACACGGAGTCTGGTATTAAACCCCAAAGACACAATTACACTAGCAGGAATAGTTCCAGGGAATTGCTCCTCTATTGTAGCCCGCACATCTGTCGTGTAGTCTTGGTGTGGCTTTTGACCAGCTCCGGCAGGTCGAGAATGCCTATAGGAAAAGTCGCAAGATGCACACCTTTTATCGCGGACCAATGCGTCCTCTTGAATAGCTTTAGCAACAACCTGCAGTGTAAACGTCATACGCACCACACGCGACTGACTCCGGAAGGGGTCATCACAAGTGCCGCCAGCTTGCCGAAAAACAGGATTGCTTATGCGTTAGCTAGTAATACATCTAAAGTCGTAGACACCAGTTGAAGACACACCATGGCGTAGCCGGATGATGGAAAGCAGGGGCACTTGCTGTCAATGGCCTCACGCCATAGGTCGTATCCGCACTCGAAAAGTATTTCAACGACAATTGTACCTACACGCTGCGAACGATGAGGAACATGATCATGTACGACTTTGGCGTCGACATCAGTACGTCCACAATATTTGACAAGCTGATCGGTAAGCTGTACACGATGAACCGCTTGTCTTCGAGCACTTGCACATTCGAAACATCCCGCGAAAAGACGGAGTCTGGTATTAAACTCCAAAGACACAATTACACTAGCAGGAATAATTCCAGGGAATTCTTCCTCTATTGTAGCCCGCACATCTGTCGTGTAGTCTTGGTGTGGCTCTTGACCAGCTCCGCCAGGTCGAGAATGCCTATAGGAAAAGTCGCAAGATGCACACCTTTCATCGCGGACCAATGCGTCCTCTTGAATAGCTTTAGCAACAATCTGCAGTGTAAACGTCATACGCACCACACGCGACTGACTCCGGAAGGGGTCATCACAAGTGCCGCCAGCTTGCCGAAACACAGGATTGCTTATGCGTTAGCTAGTAATACATCTAAAGTCGTAGACACCAGTTGAAGACACACCCATGACGTAGCCGGATGATGGAAACCAGGGGCACTTGCTGTCAATGACCTCACGCCATAGGTCGTATCCGCATCTCGAAGCGTACTTCAAACGACAAATTGTACCTACACGCTGGCGAAAGATGAGGAACATGATCGTGTACGACTTTTGGCGTCGACATCAGTACGTCCACAATATTTGACAAGCTGATCGGTAAGCTGTACACGATGAACCGCTTGTCTTTCGAGCACTTGCACATTCGAAACATCCCGCGAAAACGCGGAGTCTGGGTATTAAACGCCAAAGACACAATTACACTAGCAAGAATAGGTCCAGGGAATTGTTCCCTCTATTGTAGCCCCGCACATCTGTCGTGTAGTCTTTGGTGTGGCTCTTGACCAGCTCCGCGAGGTCGAGAATGCATATAGGAAAAGTCGCAAGATGCACACCTTTTATCGCGGACCAATGCGTCCTCTTGAATAGCTTGAGCAACAATCTGCAGTGTAAACGTCATACGCACCACACGCGACTGACTCATCACAAGTGCCGCCAGCTCGCCAAAAAACAGGATTGCTTATGCGTTAGCTAGTAATACATCTAAAGTCGTAGACACCAGTTGAAGACACACCATGGCGTAGCCGGATGATGGAAATCAGGGGCACTTGCTGTCAATGGCCTCACGCTATAGGTCGTATCCGCACTCGAAGCGTATTTCAACGACAATTGTACCTACACGCTGCGAACGATGAGGAACATGATCATGTACGACTTTGGCGTCGACATCAGTACGTCCACAATATTTGACAAGCTGATCGGTAAGCTGTACACGATGAACCGCTTGTCTTCGAGCACTTGCACATTCGAAACATCCCGCGAAAACGCGGCGTCTGGTATTAAACGCCAAAGACACAATTACACTAGCAGGAATAGCTCCAGGGAATTGTTCCTCTATTGTAGCCCGCACATCTGTCGTGTAGTCTTGGTGTGGCTCTTGACCAGCTCCGCCAGGTCGAGAATGCATATAGGGAAAAGTCGCAAGATGCACACCTTTTATCGCGGACCAATGCGTCCTCTTGAATAGCTTTAGCAACAATCTGCAGTGTAAACGTCATACGCACCACACGCGACTGACTCCGGAAGGAATCATCACAAGTGCCGCCAGCTTTGCCGAAAAACAGGATGGCTCATGCGTTAGCTAGTAATACATCTATAGTCGTAGACCCCCAGTTGAAAGACCCACCATGGCGTAGCCGGGATGATGAGAATCCAGGGGCACTTGCTGTCAATGGCCTCACGCAATAGGTCCGTATCCGCACTCTGAAGAGTATTTCAACGACAATTGTACCTAACACGCTGCGAACGATGAGGAACATGATCATGTACGACTTTGGCGTCGACATCAGTACGTCCACAATATTTGACAAGCTGATCGGTAAGCTGTACACGATGAACCGCTTGTCTTCGAGCACTTGCACATTCGAAACAACCCGCGAAAAAGCGGAGTCTGGTATTAAACGCCACAGACACAATTACACTACTAGGAATAGTTCCGGGGAATTGTTCCTCCTTTTGTAGCCGCCCACACCTTCCGTGAAGGCCTGGTTGTGGGTCTTTCTAAATTCTTTGGGGGGGGGAAGGATTTTATGGGAGAAAAAGGCCGAAGGGACCCCTTCTTTTTTGGGGGCGAAAGGGGGCCTCCCTGTTTAAGATTTTTTTACCAACAC
>NW_003303576.1:38695-65462 GCF_000142945.1 Phytophthora infestans T30-4 | reverse complement strand
GTAGACACCAGTTGAAGACACACCATGGCGTAGATGGATGATGGAAATCAGGGGCAATTGCTGTCAATGGTCTCACGACATAGGTCGTATCCGCACTCGAAAAGTATTTCAACGACAATTGTACCTAAACGCTGCGAGCGATGAGGAACATGATCATGTACGACTTTGGCGTCGACATCAGTACGTCCACAATATTTGACAAGCTGATCGGTAAGCTGTACACGATGAACCGCTTGTCTTCGAGCACTTGCACATTCGAAACATCCCGCGAAAACACGGAGTCTGGTATTAAACCCCAAAGACACAATTACACTAGCAGGAATAGTTCCAGGGAATTGCTCCTCTATTGTAGCCCGCACATCTGTCGTGTAGTCTTGGTGTGGCTTTTGACCAGCTCCGGCAGGTCGAGAATGCATATAGGAAAAGTCGCAAGATGCACACCTTTCATCGCGGACCAATGCGTCCTCTTGAATAGCTTTGGCAAAAATCTGCAGTGTTGACGTCATACGCACCACACGCGACTGACTCCGGAAGGGGTCATCACAAGTGCCGCCAGCTTGCCGAAAAACAGGATTGCTCTTGCGTTAGCTAGTAATACATCTATAGTCGTAGACACCAGTTGAAGACACACCATGGCGTAGCCGGATGATGGAAATCAGGGGCACTTGCTGTCAATGGCCTCACGACATAGGTCGTATCCGCACTCGAAAAGTATTTCAACGACAATTGTACCTAAACGCTGCGAGCGATGAGGAACATGATCATGTACGACTTTGGCGTCGACATCAGTACGTTCACAGTATTTGTCAAGCTGATCGGTAATGCTGTACAACGATGAACGCTTGTTTCGAGCACTTGCACATTCGAAACATCCCGCGGAAAACGCGGAGTCTGGTATTAAACGCCAAAGACACAATTACACTAGCAGGAATAGTTCCAGGGAATTGTTCCTCTATTGTAGCCCGCACATCTGTCGTGTAGTCTTGGTGTGGCTCTTGACCAGCTCCGCCAGGTCGAGAATGCATATAGGAAAAGTCGCAAGATGCACACCTTTCATCGCGGACCAATGCGTCCTCTTGAATAGCTTTAGCAACAATCTGCAGTGTAAACGTCATACGCACCACACGCGACTGACTCCGGAAGGGGTCATCACAAGTGCCGCCAGCTTGCCGAAAAACAGGATTGCTCATGCGTTAGCTAGTAATACATCTATAGTCGTAGACACCAGTTGAAGACACACCATGGCGTAGCCGGATGATGGAAATCAGGGGCACTTGCTGTCAATGGCCTCACGCCATAGGTCGTATCCGCACTCGAAGAGTACTTCAACGACAATTGTACCTACACGCGGCGAACGATGAGGAACATGATCATGTACGACTTTGGCGTCGACATCAGTACGTCCACAATATTTGACAAGCTGATCGGTAAGCTGTACACGATTCCAGGCTTGTTTCGAGCACTTGCACATTCGAAACATCCCGCGAAAACGCGGAGTCTGGTATTAAACTCCAAAGACACAATTATACTAGCAGGAATAGCTCCAGGGAATTGTTCCTCTATTGTAGCCCGCACATCTGTCGTGTAGTCTTGGTGTGGCTCTTGACCAGCTCCGTCAGGGCGAGAATGCATATAGGAAAAGTCGCAAGATGCACACCTTTTATCGCGGACCAATGCGTCCTCTTGAATAGCTTTAGCAACAATCTGCAGTGTAAACGTCATACGCACCACACGCGACTGACTCCGGAAGGGGTCATCACAAGTGCCGCCAGCTTGCCGAAAAATAGGATTGCTCATGCGTTAGCTAGTAATACATCTATAGCCGTAGACACCAGCTGAAGACACACCATGGCGTAGCCGGATGATGGAAATCAGGAGCACTTGCTGTCAATGGCCTCACGCCATAGGTCGTATCCGCACTCGAAGCGTACTTCAACGACAATTGTACCTACACGCAGCGAACGATGAGGAACATGATCGTGTACGACTTTGGCGTCGACATCAGTACGTCCACAATATTTGACAAGCTGATCGGTAAGCTGTACACGATGAGCCGCTTGTCTTCGAGCTCTTGCACATTCGAAACCGCCCGCGAAAACGCGGAGTCTGGTATTAAACGCCAAAGACACAATTACACTAGCAGGAATAGTTCCAGGGAATTGTTCCTCTATTGTAGCCCGCACATCTGTCGTGTAGTCTCGGTGTGGCTCTTGACCAGCTCCGCCAGGTCGAGAATGCATACAGGAAAAGTCGCAAGATGCACACCGTTTATCGCGGACCAATGCGTCCTCTTGAATAGCTTTGGCAACAATCTGCAGTGTAAATGTCATACGCACCACACGCGACTGACTCCGGAAGGGATCATCACAAGTGCCGCCAGCTTGCCGAAAAACAGGATTGCTTATGCGTTAGCTAGTAATACATCAAAAGTCGTAGACAAGACACACCATGGTGTAGCCAGATGATGGAAATCAGGGCCACTTGCTGTCAATGGCCTCACGTCATAGGTCGTATCCGCACTCGAAAAGTATTTCAACGACAATTGTACCTACACGTTGCGAACGATGAGGAACATGGTCGCGTACGACTTTGGGGTCAACATCAGTACGTCTACAATATTGACAAGCTGATCGGTAAGCTGTACACGATGAGCCGCTTGTCTTCGAGCACTTGCACATTCGAAACAGCCCGCGAAAACGCGGAGTCTGGTATTAAACGCCAAAGACACAATTACACTAGCAGGAATAGTGCCAGGGAATTGTTCCTCTATTGTAGCCCGCACATCTGTCGTGTAGTCTTGGTGTGGCTCTTGACCAGCTCCGCCAGGTCGAGAATGCATATAGGAAAAGTCGCAAGATGCACACCTTTCATCGCGGACCAATGCGTCCTCTTGAATAGCTTTGGCAACAATCTGCAGTGTAAACGTCATACGCACCACACGCGACTGACTCCGGAAGGGGTCATCACAAGTGCCACCAGCTTGCCGAAAAACAGGATTGCTTATGCGTTAGCTAGTAATACATCTATAGTCGTAGACACCAGTTGCAGACACACCATGGCGTAGCCGGATGATGGAAATCAGGGGCACTGGCTGTCAATGGTCTCACGCCATAGGTCGTATCCGCACTCGAAGAGTATTTCAACGACAATTGTACCTACACGCTGCGAACGATGAGGAACATGATCATGTACGACTTTGGCATCGACATCAGTACGTCTACAATATTTGACAAGCTGATCGGTAAGCTGTACACGATGAGCCGCTTGTCTTCGAGCGCTTGCACATTCGAAACAGCCCGCGAAAACGCGGAGTCTGGTATTAAACCCCAAAGACACAATTACACTAGCAGGAATAGTGCCAGGGAATTGTTCCTCTATTGTAGCCCGCACATCTGTCGTGTAGTCTTGGTGTGGCTCTTGACCAGCTCCGCCAGGTCGAGAATGCATATAGGAAAAGTCGCAAGATGCACACCTTTCATCGCGGACCAATGCGTCCTCTTGAATAGCTTTAGCAACAATCTGCAATGTATACGTCATACGCACCACACGCGACTGACTCCGGAAGGGGTCATCACTAGTGCCGCCAGCTTGCCGAAAAACAGGATTGCTTATGCGTTAGCTAGTAATACATCTATAGTGGTAGACACCAGTTGAAGACACATTATGGCGTAGCCGGATGATGGAAATCAGGGGCACTTGCTGTCAATGGCCTCACGACATAGGTCGTATCCGCACTCGAAGAGTATTTCAACGACAATTGTACCTAAACGCTGCGAGCGATGAGGAACATGATCATGTACGACTTTGGCGTCGACATCAGTACGTCCACAATATTTGACAAGCTGATCGGTAAGCTGTACACGATGAACCGCTTGTCTTCGAGCACTTGCACATTCGAAACATCCCGCGAAAACACGGAGTCTGGTATTAAACCCCAAAGACACAATTACACTAGCAGGAATAGTTCCAGGGAATTGCTCCTCTATTGTAGCCCGCACATCTGTCGTGTAGTCTTGGTGTGGCTCTTGACCAGCTCCGGCAGGTCGAGAATGCATATAGGAAAAGTCGCAAGATGCACACCTTTCATCGCGGACCAATGCGTCCTCTTGAATAGCTTTGGCAACAATCTGCAGTGTTGACGTCATACGCACCACACGCGACTGACTCCGGAAGGGGTCATCACAAGTGCCGCCAGCTTGCCGAAAAACAGGATTGCTCTTGCGTTAGCTAGTAATACATCTATAGTCGTAGACACCAGTTGAAGACACACCATGGCGTAGCCGGATGATGGAAATCAGGGGCACTTGCTGTCATTGGCCTCACGACATAGGTCGTATCCGCACTCGAAAAGTATTTCAACGACAATTGTACCTACACGCTGCGAACGATGAGGAACATGATTATGTACGACTTTGGCGTCGACATCAGTACGTCCACAATATTTGACAAGCTGATCGGTAAGCTGTACACGACGAGCCGCTTGTCTTCGAGCACGTGCACATTCGAAACATCCCGCGAAAACGCGGAGTCTGGTATTAAACTCCGAAGACACAATTACACTAGCAGGAATAGTTCCAGGGAATCGCTCCTCTATTGTAGCCCGCACATCTGTCGTGAAGTCTTGGTGTGGCTCTTGACCAGCTCCGGCAGGTCGAGAATGGATATAGGAAAAGTCGCACGATGCACACCTTTCATCGCGGACCAATGCGTTCTCTTGAATAGCTTTAGCAATAATCTGCAGTGTAAACGTCATACGCACCACACGCGACTGACTTCGGAAGGGGTCATCACAAGTGCCGCCAGATTGCCGAAAAACAGGATTGCTCTTGCGTTAGCTAGTAATACATCTATAGTCGTAGACACCAGCTGAAGACACACCATGGCGTAGCCGGATGATGGCAATCAGGGGCACTTGCTGTCATTGCCCTCACGACATAGGTCGTTATCCGCACTCGAAAAGTATTTCAACGACAATTGTACTTCACCGCTGCGAGCGATGAGGACCATGATCATGTACGACTTGGGCGTCGACATCAGTACGTCCACATTATTTGCCAAGTTGATCGGTAAGCTGTACAGGATGAGCCGCTTGTCTTGGAGCACTTGCACATTGAAAACATCCCGGGAAAACGCGGATTCTGGTATTAACCTCCGAGGCCCCAATACACTAGCAGGAATAGTTCCAGGGAATTGTTCCTCTATTGTAGCCCGCACATCTGTCGTGTAGTCTTGGTGTGGCTCTTGACCAGCTCCGCCAGGTCGAGAATGCATATAGGAAAAGTCGCAAGATGCACACCTTTCATCGCGGACCAATGCGTCCTCTTGAATAGCTTTAGCAACAATCTGCAGTGTAAACGTCATACGCACCACACGCGACTGACTTCGGAAGGGGTCATCACAAGTGCCGCCAGCTTGCCGAAAAACAGGATTGCTCTTGCGTTAGCTAGTAATACATCTATAGTCGTAGACACCAGTTGAAGACACACCATGGCGTAGCCGGACGATGAAAATCAGGGGCACTTGCTGTCAATGGCCTAACGCCATAGGTCGTATCCGCACTCGAAAGGTATTCAACGACAACTGTACCTCAACGCTGCGAGCGATATGGGGCATGATCATGTTCGACGTTGGCGTCGACATCAGTACGTCCACAATATTTGACAAGCTGATCGGTAAGCTGTACAGAATGACTCTTCTTGTTTGCGAGCACTTGCTCATAAAAAACCTCGAGAAAAAGCGGGGTAGTCTTTCATTAACCCGACAAAGACATATTTTCACTAGCAGGAATATTTCCAGGGAATTGTTCCTCATTGATAGCCCGCGCCATCTGTCGGGTAGTTTGGGTGTGGCTCTTGACCAGCTCCGCCAGGTCGAGAATGCATATAGGAAAAGTCGCAAGATGCCCACCTTTCATCGCGAACCAATGCGTCCTCTTGAATAGCTTCAGCTACAATCTGCAGTGTAAACGTCATACGCACCACACGCGACTGACTCCGGAAGGGGTCATCACAAGTGCCGCCAGCTTGCCGAAAAACAGGATTGCTCATGCGTTAGCTAGTAATACATCTAAAGTCGTAGACACCAGTTGAAGACACACCATGGCGTAGCCGGATGATGGAAATCAGGGGCACTTGCTGTCAATGGCCTCACGCCATAGGTCGTATCCGCACTCGAAGAGTATTTCAACGACAATTGTACCTACACGCGGCGAACGATGAGGAACATGATCATGTACGACTTTGGCGTCGACATCAGTACGTCCACAATATTTGACAAGCTGATCGGTAAGCTGTACACGATGAACCGCTTGTTTCGAGCACTTGCACATTCGAAACCGCCCGCGAAAACGCGGAGTCTGGTATTAAACGCCAAAGACACAATTACACTAGCAGGAATAGTTCCAGGGAATTGTTCCTCTATTGTAGCCCGCACATCTGTCGTGTAGGTTTGGTGTGGCTCTTGACCAGCTCCGCCAGGTCGAGAATGCATATAGGAAAAGTAGC
This sequence comes from Phytophthora infestans T30-4, assembly GCF_000142945.1. NCBI lineage: Eukaryota > Oomycota > Peronosporomycetes > Peronosporales > Peronosporaceae > Phytophthora > Phytophthora infestans. Next base: position 58,959 of record NW_003303576.1, on the reverse strand, counting down.
AAGATGCACACCTTTTATCGCGGACCAATGCGTCCTCTTGAATAGCTTTAGCAACAATCTGCAGTGTAAACGTCATACGCACCACACGCGACTGACTCCGGAAGGGGTCATCACAAGTGCCGCCAGCTTGCCGAAAAACAGGGTTGCTTATGCATTAGTTAGTAATACATCTAAAGTCGTAGACACCAGTTGAAGACACACCATGGCGTAGCCGGATGATGGAAATCAGGGGCACTTGCTGTCAATGGTCTCACGCCATAGGTCGTATCCGCACTCGAAGAGTATTTCAACGACAATTGTACCTACACGTTGCGAACGATGAGGAACATGGTCGCGTACGACTTTGGCGTCGACATCAGTACGTCCACAATATTTGACAAACTGATCGGTAAGCTGTACACGATGAGCCGCTTGTCTTCGAGCACTTGCACATTCGAAACAGCTCGCGAAAACGCGGAGTCTGGTATTAAACCCCAAAGACACAATTACACTAGCAGGAATAGTGCCAGGGAATTGTTCCTCGATTGTAGCCCGCACATCTGTCGTGTAGTCTTGGTGTGGCTCTTGACCAGCTCCGCCAGGTCGAGAATGCATATAGGAAAAGTCGCAAGATGCACACCTTTCATCGCGGACCAATGCGTCCTCTTGAATAGCTTTGGCAACCAATCTGCAGTGTAAACGTCATACGCACCACACGCGACTGACTCCGGAAGAGGTCATCACAAGTGCCGCCTGCTTGCCGAAAAACAGGATTGCTCTTGCGTTCGCTAGTAATACATCTATAGTCGTAGACACCAGTTGAAGACACACCATGGCGTAGCCGGATGATGGAAATCAGGGGCACTTGCTCTCATTGGCCTCACGACATAGGTCGTATCCGCACTCGAAAAGTATTTCAACGACAATTGTACCTACACTTGGCGAACGATGAGGAACATGGTCGCGTACGACTTTGGCGTCGACATCAGTACGTCCACAATATTTGACAAGCTGATCGGTAAGCTGTACACGATGAACCGCTTGTCTTCGAGCACTTGCACATTCGAAACAGCTCGCGAAAACGCGGAGTCTGGTATTAAACGCCAAAGACACAATTACACTAGCAGGAATAGTGCCAGGGAATTGTTCCTCTATTGTAGCCCGCACATCTGTCGTGTAGTCTTGGTGTGGCTCTTGACCAGCTCCGCCAGGTCGAGAATGCATATAGGAAAAGTCGCAAGATGCACACCTTTTATCGCGGACCAATGCGTCCTCTTGAATAGCTTTAGCAACAATCTGCAGTTTAAACGTCATACGCACCACACGCGACTGACTCCGGAAGGGGTCATCACAAGTGCCGCCAGCTTGCCGAAAAATAGGATTGCTCATGCGTTAGCTAGTAATACATCTATAGCCGTAGACACCAGCTGAAGACACACCATGGCGTAGCCGGATGATGGAAATCAGGAGCACTTGCTGTCAATGGCCTCACGCCATAGGTCGTATCCGCACTCGAAGCGTACTTCAACGACAATTGTACCTACACGCGGCGAACGATGAGGAACATGATCATGTACGACTTTGGCGTCGACATCAGTACGTCCACAATATTTGACAAGCTGATCGGTAAGCTGTACACGATGAACCGCTTGTTTCGAGCACTTGCACATTCGAAACATCCCGCGAAAACGCGGAGTCTGGTATTAAACGCCAAAGACACAATTACACTAGCAGAATAGTTCCAGGGAATTGTTCCTCTATTGTAGCCCGAACATCTATCGTGTAGTCTTGGTGTGGCTCTTGACCAGCTCCGCCAGGGCGAGAATGCATAAAGGAAAAAGTCGCAAGATGCACACCCTTTATCGCGGACCAATGCGTCCTCTTGAATAGCTTTAGCAACAATCTGCAGTGTAAACGTCATACGCACCACACGCGACTGACTCCGGAAGGGGTCATCTCCAGTGCCGCCAGCTTGCAGAAAAAACATGGTTGCTTATGCGTTAGCTAGTAATACATCTAAAGTCGTAGACACCAGTTGAAGACACACCATGCCGTAGCCGGATGATGGAAATCAGGGGCACTTGCCGTCAATGGTCTCACGCCATAGGTCGTATCCGCACTCGAAGTGTATTTCAGCGACGATTGTACCTACACGCTGCGAACGATGAGTAACATGATCATGTACGACTTTGGCGTCGACATCAGTACGTCCACAATATTTGACAAGCTGATCGGTAAGCTGTACACGATGAACCGCTTGTCTTCGAGCACTTGCACATTCGAAACATCCCGCGAAAACGCGGAGTCTGGTATTAAACGCCAAAGACACAATTACACTAGCAGGAATAGGTCCAGGGAATTGTTCCTCTATTGTAGCCCGCACATCTGTCGTGTAGGTTTGGTGTGGCTCTTGACCAGCTCCGCCAGGTCGAGAATGCCTATAGGAAAAGTCGCAAGATGCACACCTTTTATCGCGGACCAATGCGTCCTCTTGAATAGCTTTAGCAACAACCTGCAGTGTAAACGTCATACGCACCACACGCGACTGACTCATCACAAGTGCCGCCAGCTCGCCAAAAAACAGGATTGCTCTTGCGTTAGCTAGTAATACATCTAAAGTCGTAGACACCAGTTGAAGACACACCATGGCGTAGCCGGATGATGGAAATCAGGGGCACTTGCTGTCAATGGCCTCACGCCATAGGTCGTATCCGCACTCGAAGCGTATTTCAACGACAATTGTACCTACACGCTGCGAACGATGAGGAACATGATCATGTTCGACTTTGGCGTCGACATCAGTACGTCCACAATATTTGACAAGCTGATCGGTAAGCTGTACACGATGAACCGCTTGTCTTCGAGCACTTGCACATTCGAAACATCCCGCGAAAACGCGGAGTCTGGTATTAAACTCCAAAGACACAATTACACTAGCAGGAATAGGTCCAGGGAATTGTTCCTCTATTGTAGCCCGCACATCTGTCGTGTAGGTTTGGTGTGGCTCTTGACCAGCTCCGCCAGGTCGAGAATGCCTATAGGAAAAGTCGCAAGATGCACACCTTTCATCGCGGACCAATGCGTCCTCTTGAATAGCTTTAGCAACAATCTGCAGTGTAGAAGTCATACGCACCACACGCGACTGACTCCGGAAGGGGTCACTACAAGTGCCGCCAGCTTGCCGAAAAACAGGATTGCTTATGCGTTAGCTAGTAATACATCTATAGTCGTAGACACCAGCTGAAGACACACCATGGCGTAGCCGGATGATGGAAATCAGGGGCACTTGCTGTCAATGGCCTCACGCCATAGGTCGTATCCGCACTCGAAGCGTATTTCAACGACAATTGTACCTACACGCTGCGAACGATGAGGAACATGATCATGGACGACTTTGGCGTCGACATCAATACGTCCACAATATTTGACAAGCTGATCGGTAAGCTGTACACGATGAACCGCTTGTCTTCGAGCACTTGCACATTTGAAACATCCCGCGAAAACGCGGAGTCTGGTACTAAACGCCAAAGACACAATTACACTAGCAGGGATAGGTCCAGGGAATTGTTCCTCTATTGTAGCCCGCACATCTGTCGTGTAGTCTTGGTGTGGCTCTTGACCAGCTCCGCGAGGTCGAGAATGCATATAGGAAAGTCGCAAGATGCACACCTTTTATCGCGGACCAATGCGTCCTCTTGAATAGCTTTAGCAACAACCTGCAGTGTAAACGTCATACGCACCACACGCGACTGACTCATCACAAGTGCCGCCAGCTCGCCAAAAAACAGGATTGCTCTTGCGTTAGCTAGTAATACATCTAAAGTCGTAGACACCAGTTGAAGACACACCATGGCGTAGCCGGATGATGGAAATCAGGGGCACTTGCTGTCAATGGCCTCACGCCATAGGTCGTATCCGCACTCGAAGCGTATTTCAACGACAATTGTACCTACACGCTGCGAACGATGAGGAACATGATCATGGACGACTTTGGCGTCGACATCAGTACGTCCACAATATTTGACAAGCTGATCGGTAAGCTGTACACGATGAATCGCTTGTCTTCGAGCACTTGCACATTCGAAACATCCCGCGAAAACACGGAGTCTGGTATTAAACCCCAAAGACACAATTACACTAGCAGGAATCGTTCCAGGGAATTGTTCCTCTATTGTAGCCCGCACATCTGTCGTGTAGTCTTGGTGTGGCTCTTGACCAGCTCCGCCAGGTCGAGAATGCATTTAGGAAAAGTCGCAAGATGCACACCTTTCATCGCGGACCAATGCGTCCTCTTGAATAGCTTTGGCAACAATCTGCAGTGTAAACGTCATACGCACCACACGCGACTGACTCCGGAAGGGGTCATCACAAGTGCCGCCAGCTTGCCGAAAAACAGGATTGCTCATGCGTTAGCTAGTAATACATCTATAGTCGTAGACACCAGTTGAAGACACACCATGGCGTAGCCGGATGATGGAAATCAGGGGCACTTGCTGTCAATGGCCTCACGCCATAGGTCGTATCCGCACTCGAAGAGTACTTCAACGACAATTGTACCTACACGCGGCGAACGATGAGGAACATGATCATGTACGACTTTGGCGTCGACATCAGTACGTCCACAATATTTGACAAGCTGATCGGTAAGCTGTACACGATGAACCGCTTGTTTCGAGCACTTGCACATTCGAAACATCCCGCGAAAACGCGGAGTCTGGTATTAAACGCCAAAGACACAATTACACTAGCAGGAATAGTTCCAGGGAATTGTTCCTCTATTGTAGCCCGAACATCTATCGTGTAGTTTTGGTGTGGCTCTTGACCAGCTCCGCCAGGTCGAGAATGCATAAAGGAAAAGTCGCAAGATGCACACCTTTTATCGCGGACCAATGCGTCCTCTTGAATAGCTTTGGCAACAATCTGCAGTGTAAACGTCATACGCACCACACGCGACTGACTCCGGAAGGGGTCATCACAAGTGCCGCCAGCTTGCCGAAAAACAGGATTGCTCTTGCGTTAGCTAGTAATACATCTATAGCCGTAGACACCAGCTGAAGACACACCATGGCGTAGCCGGATGATGGAAATCAGGGGCACTTGCTGTCAATGGCCTCACGCCATAGGTCGTATCCGCACTCGAAGAGTACTTCAACGACAATTGTACCTACACACTGCGAAAGATGAGGAACATGATCGTGTACGACTTTGGCGTCGACATCAGTACGTCCACAATATTTGACAAGCTGATCGGTAAGCTGTACACGATGAACCGCTTGTTTCGAGCACTTGCACATTCGAAACATCCCGCGAAAACGCGGAGTCTGGTACTAAACGCCAAAGACACAATTACACTAGCAAGAATAGTTCCAGGGAATTGTTCCTCTATTGTAGCCCGCACATCTGTCGTGTAGTCTTGGTGTGGCTCTTGACCAGCTCCGCCAGGTCGAGAATGCATATAGGAAAAGTCGCAAGATGCACACCTTTTATCGCGGACCAATGCGTCCTCTTGAATAGCTTTAGCAACAATCTGCAGTGTAAACGTCATACGCACCACACGCGACTGACTCCGGAAGGGGTCATCACAAGTGCCGCCAGCTTGCCGAAAAACAGGATTGCTCATGCGTTAGCTAGTAATACATCTAGAGTCGTAGACACCAGTTGAAGACACACCATGGCGTAGCCGGACGATGAAAATCAGGGGCACTTGCTGTCAATGGCCTCACGCCATAGGTCGTATCCGCACTCGAAGAGTATTTCAACGACAATTGCACCTACACGCTGCGAACGATGAGGAACATGATCGTGTACGACTTTGGCGTCGACATCAGTACGTCCACAATATTTGACAAGCTGATCGGTAAGCTGTACACGATGAACCGCTTGGCTTCGATCTGGTGCACATTCGAAACATCCCGCGAACACACGGAGTCTGGTATTAAACCCCAAAGACACAATTACACTAGCAGGAATAGTTCCAGGGAATTGCTCCTCTATTGTAGCCCGCACATCTGTCGTGTAGTCTTGGTGTGGCTCTTGACCAGCTCTGGCAGGTCGAGAATGCATATAGGAAAAGTCGCAAGATGCACACCTTTTATCGCGGACCAATGCGTCCTCTTGAATAGCTTTAGCAACAATCTGCAGTGTAAACGTCATACGCACCACACGCGACTGACTCCGGAAGGGGTCATCACAAGTGCCGCCAGCTTGCCGAAAAACAGGATTGCTCATGCGTTAGCTAGTAATACATCTATAGCCGTAGACACCAGCTGAAGACACACCATGGCGTAGCCGGATGATGGAAATCAGGGGCACTTGCTGTCAATGGTCTCACGCCATAGGTCGTATCCGCACTCGAAGCGTATTTCAACGACAATTGTACCTACACGCGGCGAACGATGAGGAACATGATCATGTACGACTTTGGCGTCGACATCAGTACGTCCACAATATTTGACAAGCTGATCGGTAAGCTGTACACGATGAACCGCTTGTTTCAAGCACTTGCACATTCCAAACATCCAGCGAAAACGCGGAGTCTGATATTAAACGCCTAAGACACAACTACACTATCGGGAATAGCTCCAGAGTATTGCTCCTCTATTGTAGCCCGCTCATCTGTCGTGAAGTCTTGGAGTGGCTGCTGACCAGCTCCGCCAGGGGCGAGAATGCATATACGACAAGTCCCAAGATGCACACCTTTCATCGCGAACCAATGCGTCCTCTTGAATAGCTTTAGCAACAATCTGCAGTGTAAACGTCATACGCACCACACGCGACTGACTCCGGAAGGGGTCATCACAAGTGCCGCCAGCTTGCCGAAAACAGGGTTGCTTATGCGTTAGCTAGTAATACATCTAAAGTCGTAGACACCAGTTGAAGACACACCATGGCGTAGCCGGATGATGGAAATCAGGGGCACTTGCTGTCAATGGCCTCACGCCATAGGTCGTATCCGCACTCGAAACGTATTTCAACGACAATTGTACCTACACGCTACGAACGATGAGGAACATGATCATGTACGACTTTGGCGTCGACATCAATACGTCCACAATATTTGACAAGCTGATCGGTAAGCTGTACACGATGAACCGCTTGTCTTCGAGCACTTGCACATTCGAAACATCCCGCGAAAACGCGGAGTCTGGTATTAAACGCCAAAGACACAATTACACTAGCAGGAATAGGTCCAGGGAATTGTTCCTCTATTGTAGCCCGCACATCTGTCGTGTAGGTTTGGTGTGGCTCTTGACCAGCTCCGCCAGGTCGAGAATGCATATAGGAAAAGTCGCAAGATGCACACCTTTTATCGCCGACCAATGCGTCCTCTTGAATAGCTTGAGCAACAATCTGCAGTGTAAACGTCATACGCACCACACGCGACTGACTCATCACAAGTGCCGCCAGCTCGCCAAAAAACAGGGTTGCTTATGCGTTAGCTAGTAAAACATCTAAAGTCGTAGACACCAGTTGAAGACACACCATGGCGTAGCCGGATGATGGAAATCAGGGGCACTTGCTGTCAATGGCCTCACGCCATAGGTCGTATCCGCACTCGAAGCGTATTTCAACGACAATTGTACCTACACGCTGCGAACGATGAGGAACATGATCATGTACGACTTTGGCGTCGACATCAGTACGTCCACAATATTTGACAAGCTGATCGGTAAGCTGTACACGATGAACCGCTTGTCTTCGAGCACTTGCACATTCGAAACATCCCGCGAAAACGCGGAGTCTGGTATTAAACGCCAAAGACACAATTACACTAGCAGGAATAGGTACAGGGAATTGTTCCTCTATTGTAGCCCGCACATCTGTCGTGTAGGTTTGGTGTGGCTCTTGACCAGCTCCGCCAGGTCGAGAATGCCTATAGGAAAAAGTTGCAAGATGCACACCTTTTATCGCGGACCAATGCGTCCTCTTGAATAGCTTGAGCAACAATCTGCAGTGTAAACGTCATACGGCACCAACACGCGACTGACTCATCACAAGTGCCGCAAGCTCGCCAAAAAACAGGATTGCTCATGTGTTAGCTAGTAAACATCTATAGTCGTAGACACCCAGTTTGAAGACACACCCATGGCCGTAGCCCGGATGATGGAAATCAGGGGCACTTGCTGTCAATGGCCTCACGCCATAGGTCGTATCCGCACTCGAAGCGTATTTCAACGACAATTGTACCTACACGCTGCGAACGATGAGGAAACATGATCATGGACGACTTTGGCGTCGACATCAGTACGTCCACAATATTTGACAAGCTGATCAGTAAGCTGTACACGATGAATCGCTTGTCTTCGAGCACTTGCACATTCGAAACATCCCGCGAAAGCGCGGAGTCTGGTATTAAACGTCAAAGACACAATTACACTAGCAAAAATAGGTCCAGGGAATTGTTCCTCTATTGTAGCCCGCACATCTGTCGTGTAGGTTTGGTGTGGCTCTTGACCAGCTCCGCCAGGTCGAGAATGCCTATAGGAAAAGTTGCAAGATGCACACCTTTTATCGCGGACCAATGCGTCCTCTTGAATAGCTTGAGCAACAATCTGCAGTGTAAACGTCATACGCACCACACACAACTGACTCCGGAAGGGGTCATCACAAGTGCCGCCAGCTTGCCGAAAAACAGGGTTGCTTATGCGTTAGCTAGTAAAACATCTAAAGTCGTAGACACCAGTTGAAGACACACCATGGCGTAGCCGGATGATGGAAATCAGGGGCACTTGCTGTCAATGGCCTCACGCCATAGGTCGTATCCGCACTCGAAGCGTATTTCAACGACAATTGTACCTACACGCTGCGAACGATGAGGAACATGATCATGTACGACTTTGGCGTCGACATCAGTACGTCCACAATATTTGACAAGCTGATCGGTAAGCTGTACACGATGAGCCGCTTGTCTTCGAGCTCTTGCACATTCGAAACCGCCCGCGAAAACGCGGAGTCTGGTATTAAACCCCAAAGACACAATTACACTAGCAGGAATAGTTCCAGGGAATTGTTCCTCTATTGTAGCCCGCACATCTGTCGTGTAGTCTTGGTGTGGCTCTTGACCAGCTCTGGCAGGTCGAGAACGCATAAAGGAAAAGTCGCAAGATGCACACCTTTTATCGCGGACCAATGCGTCCTCTTGAATAGCTTTAGCAACAATCTGCAGTTTAAACGTCATACGCACCACACGCGACTGACTCCGGAAGGGGTCATCACAAGTGCCGCCAGCTTGCCGAAAAATAGGATTGCTCATGCGTTAGCTAGTAATACATCTATAGTCGTAGACACCAGTTGAAGATACACCATGGCGTAGCCGGATGATGGAAATCAGGGGCACTTGCTGTCAATGGCCTCACGCCATAGGTCGTATCCGCACTCGAAGCGTATTTCAACGACAATGTACCTACACGCAGCGAACGATGAGGAACATGATCGTGTACGACTTTGGCGTCGACATCAGTACGTCCACAATATTTGACAAGCTGATCGGTAAGCTGTACACGATGAGCCGCTTGTCTTCGAGCTCTTGCACATTCGAAACCGCCCGCGAAAACGCGGAGTCTGGTATTAAACCCCAAAGACACAATTACACTAGCAGGAATAGTTCCAGGGAATTGTTCCTCTATTGTAGCCCGCACATCTGTCGTGTAGTCTTGGTGTGGCTCTTGACCAGCTCTGGCAGGTCGAGAATGCATATAGGAAAAGTCGCAAGATGCACACCTTTCATCGCGGACCAATGCGTCCTCTTGAATAGCTTTAGCAACAATCTGCAGTGTAAACGTCATACGCACCACACGCGACTGACTCCGGAAGGGGTCATCACAAGTGCCGCCAGCTTGCCGAAAAACAGGGTTGCTTATGCGCTAGCTAGTAATACATATATAGTCGTAGACACCAGCTGAAGACACACCATGGCGTAGCCGGATGATGGAAATCAGGGGCACTTGCTGTCAATGGCCTCACGCCATAGGTCGTATCCGCACTCGAAGAGTATTTCAACGACAATTGCACCTACACGCTGCGAACGATGAGGAACATGATCGTGTACGACTTTGGCGTCGACATCAGTACGTCCACAATATTTGACAAGCTGATCGGTAAGCTGTACACGATGAGCCGCTTGTCTTCGAGCTCTTGCACATTCGAAACCGCCCGCGAAAACGCGGAGTCTGGTATTAAACCCCAAAGACACAATTACACTAGCAGGAATAGTTCCAGGGAATTGTTCCTCTATTGTAGCCCGCACATCTGTCGTGTAGTCTTGGTGTGGCTCTTGACCAGCTCTGGCCAGGTCGAGAATGCATATAGGGAAAGTCGCAAGATGCACACCTTTTATCGCGGACCAATGCGTCCTCTTGAATAGCTTTAGCAACAATCTGCAGTGTAAACGTCATACGCACCACACGCGACTGACTCCGGAAGGAATCATCACAAGTGCCGCCAGCTTGCCGAAAAACAGGATTGCTCATGCGTTAGCTAGTAATACATCTATAGTCGTAGACGACACACCATGGCGTAGCCGGATGATGGAAATCAGTGGCACTTGCTGTCAATGGCCTCACGCTATAGGTCGTATCCGCACTCGAAGCGAATTTCAACGACAATTGTAACTACACGCTGCGACCGATGAGGAACATGATCATGTACGACCTTGGCGTCGATTTCCGTACGTCCACAATATTCGACAAGCTGATCGATAATGTGCACACGATGAACCGCTTGTCTTCGAGTACTTGCACATTCTAGACATCTCGAGAAAACGCGCGGACTGGCATTATCCGCCAAAGACACAATTACACTAGCATGAATAGCTCCGGGTAACTGCTCCTCTATGGTAGCCCGCAGATCTCTCGAGTAGTCTTGTTGTAGCTCTTGACCAGCTCCGCCAGGTCGAGAAAGCCTATAGGAAAAGTCGCAAGATGCACACCTTTTATCGCGGACCAATGCGTCCTCTTGAATAGCTTTAGCAACAATCTGCAGTGTAAACGTCATACGCACCACACGCGACTGACTCCGGAAGGAATCATTACAAGTGCCGCCAGCTTGCCGAAAAACAGGGTTGCTTATGCGCTAGCTAGTAATACATCTATAGTCGTAGACACCAGTTGAAGACACACCATGGCGTAGCCGGATGATGGAAATTCAGGGGCACTTTGCTGTCAATGGGCCTCACGCCATAGGTCGTATCCGCACTCGAAGTGTATTTCAACGACAATTGTACCTACACGCTGCGAACGATGAAGAAACATGATCGCGTACGACTTTGGCGTCGACATCAGTACGTCCACAATAATTTGACAAGCTGATCGGTAAGCTGTACACGATGAACCGCTTGTCTTCGAGCTCTTGCACATTCGAAACAGCCCGCGAAAACGCGGAAGTCTGGTATTAAACTCCAAAGACACAATTACACTAGCAGGAATAGTTCCAGGGAATTGTTCCTCGATTGTAGCCCGCACATCTGTCGTGTAGTCTTGGTGTGGCTCTTGACCAGCTCCGCCAGGTCGAGAATGCATATAGGGAAAAGTCGCAAGATGCACACCTTTCTATCGCGAACCAATGCGTCCTCTTGAATAGTTTTAGCAACAATCTGCAGTGTAAACGTCATACACACCACACGCGACTGGCTCCGGAAGGGGTCATCACAAGTGCCGCCAGCTTGCCGAAAAACAGGATTGCTCTTGCGTTAGCTAGTAATACATCTATAGTCGTAGACACCAGTTGCAGACACACCATGGCGTAGCCGGATGATGGAAATCAGGGGCACATGCTGTCAATGGCCTCACGCCATAGGTCTTATCCGCACTCGAAGAGTATTTCAACGACAATTGTACCTACACGCTGCGAACGATGAGGAACACGATCATGTACGACTTTGGCGTCGACATCAGTACGTCCACAATATTTGACAAGCTGATCGGTAAGCTGTACACGATGAGCCGCTTGTCTTCGAGCTCTTGCACATTCGAAACCGCCCGCGAAAACGCGGAGTCTGGTATTAAACTCCGAGGACACAATTACACTAGCAGGAATAGTTCCAGGGAATTGTTCCTCTATTGTAGCCCGCACATCTGTCGTGTAGTCTTGGTGTGGCTCTTGACCAGCTCCGCCAGGGCGAGAATGCATATAGGAAAAGTCGCAAGATGCACACCTTTTATCGCGGACCAATGCGTCCTCTTGAATAGCTTTACCAACAATCTGCAGTGTAAACGTCATACGCACCACACGCGACTGACTCCGGAAGGGGTCATCACAAGTGCCGCCAGCTTGCCGAAAAACAGGATTGCTCATGCGTTAGCTAGTAATACATCTATAGTCGTAGACACCAGTTGAAGACACACCATGGCGTAGCCGGATGATGGAAATCAGGGGCACTTGCTGTCAATGGCCTCACGCCATAGGTCGTATCCGCACTCGAAGAGTATTTCAACGACAATTGCACCTACACGCTGCGAACGATGAGGAACATGATCGTGTACGACTTTGGCGTCGACATCAGTACGTCCACAATATTTGACAAGCTGATCGGTAAGCTGTACACGATGAGCCGCTCGTCTTCGAGCACTTGCACATTCGAAACAGCCCGCGAAAACGCGGAGTCTGGTATTAAACTGCGAGGACACAATTACACTAGCAGGAATAGTTCCAGGGAATTGTTCCTCTATTGTAGCCCGCACATCTGTCGTGTAGTCTTGGTGTGGCTCTTGACCAGCTCCGCCAGGGCGAGAATGCATATAGGAAAAGTCGCAAGATGCACACCTTTTATCGCGGACCAATGCGTCCTCTTGAATAGCTTTAGCAACAATCTGCAGTGTAAACGTCATACGCACCACACGCAACTGACTCCGGAAGGGGTCACCACAAGTGCCGCCAGCTTGCCGAAAAACAGGATTGCTCTTGCGTTAGCTAGTAATACATCTATAGTCGTAGACACCAGTTGAAGACACACCATGGCGTAGCCGGATGATGGAAATCAGGGGCACTTGCTGTCAATGGCCTCACGCCAGAGGTCGTATCCGCACTCGAAAAGTATTTCAACGACAATTGTACCTACACGCTGCGAACGATGAGGAACATGATCATGTACGACTTTGGCGTCGACATTAGTACGTCCACAATATTTGACAAGCTGATCGGTAAGCTGTACACGATGAACCGCTTGTCTTCGAGCACTTGCACATTCGAAACATCCCGCGAAAACGCGGAGTCTGGTATTAAACGCCAAAGACACAATTACACTAGCAGGAATAGCTCCAGGGAATTGTTCCTCTATTGTAGCCCGCACATCTGTCGTGTAGTCTTGGTGTGGCTCTTGACCAGCTCCGCCAGGTCGAGAATGCATATAGGAAAAGTCGCAAGATGCACACCTTTTATCGCGGACCAATGCGTCCTCTTGAATAGCTTTACCAACAATCTGCAGTGTAAACGTCATACGCACCACACGCGACTGACTCCGGAAGGGGTCATCACAAGTGCCGCCAGCTTGCCGAAAAACAGGATTGCTCATGCGTTAGCTAGTAATACATCTATAGTCGTAGACACCAGTTGAAGACACACCATGGCGTAGCCGGATGATGGAAATCAGGGGCACTTGCTGTCAATGGCCTCACGCCATAGGTCGTATCCGCACTCGAAGAGTATTTCAACGACAATTGCACCTACACGCTGCGAACGATGAGGAACATGATCGTGTACGACTTTGGCGTCGACATCAGTACGTCCACAATATTTAAAAAGCTGATCGGTAAGCTGTACACGATGAGCCGCTCGTCTTCGAGCACTTGCACATTCGAAACAGCCCGCGAAAACGCGGCAGTTTGGGTTTTACACGTCCAAAGACACAAATTCCACTCGCAGGAAAAGCTCCAGAGGATTTGTCCCTCTATTGTAGCCCGCACATCTGTTGTGTAGGTTTGGTGTGGCTCTTGACCAGCTCCGCCAGCTCGAGAAAGCATATAGGAAAAAAGCAAGATGCACACCTTTTATCGCGGACCAATGCGTCCTCTTGAATAGCTTTAGCAACAACCTGCAGTGTAAACGTCATACGCACCACACGCGACTGACTCCGGAAGGGGTCATCACAAGTGCCGCCAGCTTGCCGAAAAACAGGATTGCTCATGCGTTAGCTAGTAATACATCTATAGTCGTAGACACCAGTTGAAGACACACCATGGCGTAGCCGGATGATGGAAATCAGGGGCACTGGCTGTCAATGGCCTCACGCCATAGGTCGTATCCGCACTCGAAGAGTATTTCAACGACAATTGTACCTACACGCTGCGAACGATGAGGAACATGATCATGTACGACTTTGGCGTCGACATCAGTACGTCCACAATATTTGACAAGCTGATCGGTAAGCTGTACACGATGAACCGCTTGTCTTCGAGCACTTGCACATTCGAAACATCCCGCGAAAACGCGGCGTCTGGTATTAAACGCCAAAGACACAATTACACTAGCAGGAATAGCTCCAGGGAATTGTTCCTCTATTGTAGCCCGCACATCTGTCGTGTAGTCTTGGTGTGGCTCTTGACCAGCTCCGCCAGGTCGAGAATGCATATAGGGAAAAGTCGCAAGATGCACACCTTTCATCGCGGACCAATGCGTCCTCTTGAATAGCTTTAGCAACAATCTGCAGTGTAAACGTCATACGCACCACACGCGACTGACTCCGGAGGGGGTCATCACAATTGCCGCCAGCTCGCCGTAAAACAGGATTGCTTATGCATTAGCTAGTAATACATCTATAGTCGTAGACACCAGTTGAAGACACACCATGGCGTAGCCGGATGATGGAAATCAGGGGCACTTGCTGTCAATGGCATCACGCCATAGGTCGTATCCGCACTCGAAACGTATTTCAACGACAATTGTACCTACACGCTGCGAACGATGAGGAACATGATCATGTACGACTTTGGCGTCGACATCAGTACGTCCACAATATTTGACAAGCTGATCGGTAAGCTGTACCGCTTGTCTTCGAGCACTTGCACATTCGAAACATCCCGCGAAAACGCGGCGTCTGGTATTAAACGCCAAAGACACAATTACACTAGCAGGAATAGCTCCAGGGAATTGTTCCTCTATTGTAGCCCGCACATCTGTCGTGTAGTCTTGGTGTGGCTCTTGACCAGCTCCGCCAGGTCGAGAATGCATATAGGAAAAGTCGCAAGATGCACACCTTTTATCGCGGACCAATGCGTCCTCTTATATAGCTTTAGCAACAATCTGCAGTGTAAACGTCATACGCACCACACGCGACTGACTCCGGAAGGGGTCATCACAAGTGCCGCCAGCTTGCCGAAAAATAGGGTTGCTTATACGTTAGCTAGTAATACATTTATAGTCGAAGACACCAGTTAAAGACACACCATGGCGTACCCGGATGATGGAAATCAGGGGCACTTGCTGTCAATGGCCTCACGCCATAGGTCGTATCCGCACTCGAAGCGTATTTCAACGACAATTGTACCTACACGCTGCGAACGATGAGGAACATGATCGTGTACGACTTTGGCGTCGACATCAGTACGTCCACAATATTTGACAAGCTGATCGGTAAGCTGTACACGATGAACCGCTTGTCTTCGAGCACTTGCACATTTGAAACATCCCGCGAAAACGCGGAGTCTGGTATTAAACTCCAAAGACACAATTACACTAGCAGGAATAGTTCCAGGGAATTGTTCCTCTATTGTAGCCCGCACATCTGTCGTGTAGTCTTGGTGTGGCTCTTGACCAGCTCCGCCAGGTCGAGAATGCATTTAGGAAAAGTCGCAAGATGCACACCTTTCATCGCGGACCAATGCGTCCTCGTGAATAGCTTTGGCAACAATCTGCAGTGTAAACGTCATATGCACCATACGCGACTGACTCCGGAAGGGGTCATCACAAGTGCCGCCAGCTTGCCGAAAAACAGAATTGCTCTTGCGTTAGCTATTAATACATCTATAGTCGTAGACACCAGTTGAAGACACACCATGGCGTAGCCGGGATGATGGAAACCAGGAGCACTTGCTGTCAATGGCCTCACGCCATAGGTCGTTTCCGTACTCGAAGAGTATTTCAACGACAATTGTACCTACACGCTGCGAACGATGAAGGACATGATCATGTACGACTTTGGCGTCGACATCAGTACGTCCACAATATTTGACAAGCTGATCGGTACGCTGTACACGATGAACCGCTTGTCTTCGAGCACTTGCACATTCGAAACATCCCGCGAAAAAAAGGGAATCTGGGAAATATAAACTCCGAGGAACCAATTTACCCTAGCCGGGATATATTTTCCCGGGAAATGTTCCCTCTCATGTGAGGCGCGCCACAATCGTTCGCGGAAAATCTTGGGGTGGGGTTTCTGGGATCCGCCCCGCCCCGGTCCAGAAGTCTTTAGAAAGTCGCAGATGCACACCTTCATCGCGGACAATGCGTCCTCTTGAATAGCTTTAGCAACATCTGCAGTGTAAACGTCATACGCACCACACGCGACTGACTTCGGAAGGGGTCATCACAAGTGCCGCCAGCTTGCCCAAAAACAGGATTGCTCTTGCGTTAGCTAGTAATACATCTATAGTCGTAGACACCAGTTGAAGACACACCATGGCGTAGCCGGACGATGAAAATCAGGGGCACATGCTGTCAATGGCCTCACGACATAGGTCGTATCCGCACCCGAAGCGTATTTCAACGACAATTGTACCTACACGCTGCGAACGATGAGGAACATGATCATGTACGACTTTGGCGTCGACATCAGTACGTCCACAATATTTGACAAGCTGATCGGTAAGCTGTACACGATGAACCGCTTGTCTTCGAGCGCTTGCACATTCGAAACAGCCCGCGAAAACACGGAGTCTGGTATTAAACGCCAAAGACACAATTACACTAGCAGGAATAGTGCCAGGGAATTGTTCCTCGATTGTAGCCCGCACATCTGTCGTGTAGTCTTGGTGTGGCTCTTGACCAGCTCCGCCAGGTCGAGAATGCATATAGGAAAAATCGCAAGATGCACACCTTTCATCGCGAACCAATGCGTCCTCTTGAATAGCTTTGGCAACAATCTGCAGTGTAAACGTCATACGCACCACACGCGACTGACTCCGGAAGGGGTCATCACAAGTGCCGCCAGCTTGCCGAAAAAAAGGATTGCTCTTGCGTTAGCTAGTAATACATCTATAGTCGTAGACACCAGTTGAAGACACATCATGGCGTAGCCGGATGATGGAAATCAGGGGCACTTGCTGTCAATGGCCTCACGTCATAGGTCGTATCCGCACTCGAAAAGTATTTCAACGACAATTGTACCTACACGTTGCGAACGATGAGGAACATGGTCGCGTACGACTTTGGCGTCGACATCAGTACGTCCACAATATTTGACAAACTGATCGGTAAGCTGTACACGATGAGCCGCTTGTCTTCGAGCACTTGCACATTTCGAAACAGCTCGCGAAAACGCGGAGTCTGGTATTAAACTCCAAAGACACAATTACACTAGCAGGAATAGTTTCAGGGAATTGTTCCTCTATTGTAGCCCGCACATCTGTCGTGTAGTCTTGGTGTGGCTCTTGACCGCTCCGCCAGGTCGAGAATGCATATAGGAAAAGTAGCAAGATGCACACCTTTTATCGCGGACCAATGCGTCCTCTTGAATAGCTTTAGCAACAATCTGCAGTGTAAACGTCATACGCACCACACGCGACTGACTCCGGAAGGGGTCATCACAAGTGCCGCCAGCTTGCCAAAAAACAGGATTTTGCTTATGCGTTAGCTAGTAATACATCTATAGTCGTAGACACCAGTTGAAGACACACCATGGCGTAGCCGGATGATGGAAATTAGGGGCACTTGCTGTCAATGGCCTCACGCTATAGGTCGTATCCGCACTCGAAGAGTATTTCAACGACAATTGTACCTACACGCTGCGAACGATGAGGAACATGATCATGTACGACTTTGGCGTCGACATCAGTACGTCCACAATATTTGACAAGCTGATCGGTAAGCTGTACACGATGAACCGCTTGTCTTCGAGCACTTGCACATTCGAAACATCCCGCGAAAAAGCGGAGTCTGGTATTAAACGCCAAAGACACAATTACACTAGCAGGAATAGTTCCAGGGAATTGTTCCTCTATTGTAGCCCCCACATCTGTCGTGTAGTCTTGGTGTGGCTCTTGACCAGCTCCGCCAGGTCGAGAATGCATATAGGAAAAGTCGCAAGATGCACACCTTTCATCGCGGACCAATGCGTCCTCTTGAATAGCTTTAGCAACAATCTGCAGTGTAAACGTCATACGCACCACACGCGACTGACTCCGGAGGGGGTCATCACAATTGCCGCCAGCTCGCCGTAAAACAGGATTGCTTATGCATTAGCTAGTAATACATCTATAGTCGTAGACACCAGTTGAAGACACACCATGGCGTAGCCGGATGATGGAAATCAGGGGCACTTGCTGTCAATGGCATCACGCCATAGGTCGTATCCGCACTCGAAGAGTATTTCAACGACAATTGTACCTACACGCTGCGAACGATGAGGAACATGATCATGTACGACTTTGGCGTCGACATCAGTACGTCCACAATATTTGACAAGCTGATCGGTAAGCTGTACACGATGAACCGCTTGTCTTCGAGCACTTGCACATTCGAAACATCCCGCGAAAACGCGGCGTCTGGTATTAAACGCCAAAGACACAATTACACTAGCAGGAATAGTTCCAGGGAATTGTTCCTCTATTGTAGCCCGCAATCTGTCGTGTAGTCTTGGTGTGGCTCTTGACCAGCTCCGCCAGGTTGAGAATGCATATAGGAAAAGTCGCAAGATGCACACCTTTCATCGCGGACTAATGCGTCCTCTTGAATAGCTTTAGCAACAATCTGCAGTGTAAACGTCATACGCACCACACGCGACTGACTCCGGAGGGGGTCATCACAAGTGCCGCCAGCTTGCCGAAAAACAGGGTTGC
Source organism: Phytophthora infestans T30-4 (assembly GCF_000142945.1). Lineage (NCBI taxonomy): Eukaryota > Oomycota > Peronosporomycetes > Peronosporales > Peronosporaceae > Phytophthora > Phytophthora infestans. Next base: position 39,994 of record NW_003303576.1, on the reverse strand, counting down.
TTATGCGCTAGCTAGTAATACATCTATAGTCGTAGACACCAGTTGAAGACACACCATGGCGTAGCCGGATGATGGAAATCAGGGGCACTTGCTGTCAATGGCCTCCCGCTATAGGTCGTATCCGCACTCGAAGCGTATTTCAACGACAATTGTACCTACACGCTGCGAACGATGAGGAACATGATCATGTACGACTTTGGCGTCGACATCAGTACGTCCACAATATTTGACAAGCTGATCGGTAAGCTGTACACGATGAACCGCTTGGCTTCGAGCTCTTGCACATTTGAAATATCCCGCGAACACACGGAGTCTGGTATTAAACCCCAAAGACACAATTACACTAGCAGGAATAGTTCCAGGGAATTGCTCCTCTATTGTAGCCCGCACATCTGTTGTGTAGTCTTGGTGTGGCTTTTGACCGGCTCCGGCAGGTCGAGAATGCATATAGGAAAAGTCGCAAGATGCACACCTTTCATCGCGGACCAATGCGTCCTCTTGAATAGCTTTAGCAACAATCTGCAGTGTAAACGTCATACGCACCACACGCGACTGACTCCGGAAGGGGTCATCACAAGTGCCGCCAGCTTGCCGAAAAACAGGATTGCTCTTGCGTTAGCTAGTAATACATCTAAAGTCGTAGACACCAGTTGAAGACACACCATGGCGTAGCCGGACGATGAAAATCAGGGGCACTTGCTGTCAATGGCCTCACGCCAGAGGTCGTATCCGCACTCGAAAAGTATTTCAACGACAATTGTACCTACACGCTGCGAACGATGAGGAACATGATCATGTACGACTTTGGCGTCGACATCTGTACGTCCACAATATTTGACAAGCTGATCGGTAAGCTGTACACGATGAACCGCTTGGCTTCGATCTGGTGCACATTCGAAACATCCCGCGAACACACGGAGTCTGGTATTAAACCCCAAAGACACAATTACACTAGCAGGAATAGTTCCAGGGAATTGCTCCTCTATTGTAGCCCGCACATCTGTCGTGTAGTCTTGGTGTGGCTCTTGACCAGCTCCGGCAGGTCGAGAATGCATATAGGAAAAGTCGCACGATGCACACCTTTCATCGCGGACCAATGCGTCCTCTTGAATAGCTTTGGCAACAATCCGCAGTGTAAACGTCATACGCACCACACGCGACTGACTCCGGAAGGGGTCATCACAAGTGCCGCCAGCTTGCCGAAAAACAGGATTGCTTATGCGTTAGCTAGTAATACATCTAGAGTCGTAGACACCAGTTGAAGACACAGGCATGGCGTAGCCGGACGATGAAAATCAG
>NW_003303576.1:33980-38368 GCF_000142945.1 Phytophthora infestans T30-4 | reverse complement strand
GTCATGGCCTCACGCCATAGGTCGTATCCGCACTCGAAGCGTATTTCAACGACAATTGTACCTACACGCTGCGAACGATGAGGAACATGATCATGTACGGCTTTGGCGTCGACATCAGTACGTCCACAATATTTGACAAGCTGATCGGTAAGCTGTACACGATGAACCGCTTGTCTTCGAGCACTTGCACATTCGAAACATCCCGCGAAAACGCGGAGTCTGGTATTAAACGCCAAAGACACAATTACACTAGCAGGAATAGGTACAGGGAATTGTTCCTCTATTGTAGCCCGCACATCTGTCGTGTAGGTTTGGTGTGGCTCTTGACCAGCTCCGCCAGGTCGAGAATGCATATAGGAAAAGTCGCAAGATGCACACCTTTTATCGCGGACCAATGCGTCCTCTTGAATAGCTTGAGCAACAATCTGCAGTGTAAACGTCATACGCACCACACGCGACTGACTCATCACAAGTGCCGCCAGCTCGCCAAAAAACAGGATTGCTCATGCGTTAGCTAGTAAAACATCTATAGTCGTAGACACCAGTTGAAGACACACCATGGCGTAGCCGGATGATGGAAATCAGGGGCACTTGCTGTCAATGGCCTCACGCCATAGGTCGTATCCGCACTCGAAGCGTATTTCAACGACAATTGTACCTACACGCTGCGAACGATGAGGAACATGATCATGTACGACTTTGGCGTCGACATCAGTACGTCCACAATATTTGACAAGCTGATCGGTAAGCTGTACACGATGAACCGCTTGTCTTCGAGCACTTGCACATTCGAAACATCCCGCGAAAACGCGGAGTCTGGTATTAAACGCCAAAGACACAATTACACTAGCAGGAATAGCTCCAGGGAATTGTTCCTCTATTGTAGCCCGCACATCTGTCGTGTAGTCTTGGTGTAGCTCTTGACCAGCTCCGCCAGGTCGAGAATGCATATAGGGAAAAGTCGCAAGATGCACACCTTTTATCGCGGACCAATGCGTCCTCTTGAATAGCTTTAGCAACAATCTGCAGTGTAAACGTCATACGCACCACACGCGACTGACTCCGGAAGGAATCATCACAAGTGCCGCCAGCTTGCCGAAAAACAGGATTGCTCATGCGTTAGCTAGTAATACATCTATAGTCGTAGACGACACACCATGGCGTAGCCGGATGATGGAAATCAGGGGCACTTGCTGTCAATGGCCTCACGCTATAGGTCGTATCCGCACTCGAAGCGTATTTCAACGACAATTGTACCTACACGCTGCGAACGATGAGGAACATGATCATGTACGACTTTGGCGTCGACATCAGTACGTCCACAATATTTGACAAGCTGATCGGTAAGCTGTACACGATGAACCGCTTGTCTTCGAGCACTTGCACATTCGAAACATCCCGCGAAAACGCGGAGTCTGGTATTAAACGCCAAAGACACAATTACACTAGCAGGAATAGCTCCAGGGAATTGTTCCTCTATTGTAGCCCGCACATCTGTCGTGTAGTCTTGGTGTGGCGCTTGACCAGCTCCGCCAGGTCGAGAATGCATATAGGGAAAAGGCGCAAGATGCACACCTTTTATCGCGGACCAATGCGTCCTCTTGAATAGCTTTACCAACAATCTGCAGTGTAAACGTCATACGCACCACACGCGACTGACTCCGGAAGGGGTCATCACAAGTGCCGCCAGCTTGCCGAAAAACAGGATTGCTCATGCGTTAGCTAGTAATAAATCTATAGTCGTAGACACCAGTTGAAATCACACCATGGCGTAGCCGGATGATGGAAATCAGGGGCACTTGCTGTCAATGGCCTCACGCTATAGGTCGTATCCGCACTCGAAGCGTATTTCAACGACAATTGTACCTACACGCTGCGAACGATGAGGAACATGATCATGTACGACTTTGGCGTCGACATCAGTACGTCCACAATATTTGACAAGCTGATCGGTAAGCTGTACACGATGAACCGCTTGTCTTCGAGCACTTGCACATTCGAAACATCCCGCGAAAACGCGGAGTCTGGTATTAAACGCCAAAGACACAATTACACTAGCAAAAATAGGTCCAGGGAATTGTTCCTCTATTGTAGCCCGCACATCTGTCGTGTAGTCTTGGTGTAGCTCTTGACCAGCTCCGCCAGGTCGAGAATGCCTATAAGAAAAGTCCGCAGAAGGCCCCCTTTTAATCCCGAACCAAGGCGCCTCCTTGATTAGTTTTAGCAACAACCTGCAGGGTAAACGTCATACGCACCACACGCGACTGACTCCGGAAGGGGTCATCACAAGTGCCGCCAGCTGGCCGAAAAACAGGATTGCTCATGCGTAAGCTAGTAATACATCTATAGTCGTAGACACCAGTTGAAATCACACCAGGGCGTAGCCGGATGAGGAAAATCAGGGGCACTTGCTGTCAATGTCCTCACGCCTTAGGTCGTATCCGCACTCGAAGCGTATTTCAACCGACAATTGTACCTACACGCTGCAAACGATGAGAAACATGATCATGTACGACTTTGGCGTCGACATCAGTACGTCCACAATATTTGACAAGCTGATCGGTAAGCTGTACACGATGAACCGCTTGTCTTCGAGCACTTGCACATTCGAAACATCCCGCGAAAACGCGGAGTCTGGTATTAAACGCCAAAGACACAATTACACTAGCAGGAATAGTTCCAGGGAATTGTTCCTCTATTGTAGCCCGCACATCTGTCGTGTAGTCTTGGTGTGGCTCTTGACCAGCTCCGCCAGGTCGAGAATGCATATAGGAAAAGTCGCAAGATGCACACCTTTTATCGCGGACCAATGCGTCCTCTTGAATAGCTTTAGCAACAACCTGCAGTGTAAACGTCATACGCACCACACGCGACTGACTCCGGAAGGGGTCATCACAAGTGCCGCCAGCTTGCCGAAAAACATGGTTGCTTATGCGTTAGCTAGTAAAACATCTAAAGTCGTAGACACCAGTTGAAGACACACCATGGCGTAGCCGGGTGATGGAAATCAGGGGCACTTGCTATCAATGGTCTCACGCCATAGGTCGTATCCGCACTCGAAGTGTATTTCAGCGACGATTGTACCTACACGCTGCGAACGATGAGTAACATGATCATGTACGACTTTGGCGTCGACATCAGTACGTCCACAATATTTGACAAGCTGATCGGTAAGCTGTACACGATGAACCGCTTGTCTTCGAGCACTTGCACATTCGAAACATCCCGTGAAAACGCGGAGTCTGGTATTAAACGCCAAAGACACAATTAAACTAGCAAAAATAGGTCCAGGGAATTGTTCCTCTATTGTAGCCCGCACATCTGTCGTGTAGGTTTGGTGTGGCTCTTGACCAGCTCCGCCAGGTCGAGAATGCATATAGGAAAAGTCGCAAGATGCACACCTTTTATCGCGGACCAATGCGTCCTCTTGAATAGCTTGAGCAACAATCTGCAGTGTAAACGTCATACGCACCACACGCGACTGACTCATCACAAGTGCCGCCAGCTCGCCAAAAAACAGGATTGCTCATGCGTTAGCTAGTAAAACATCTAAGTCGTAGACACCAGTTGAAGACACACCATGGCGTAGCCGGATGATGGAAATCAGGGGCACTTGCTGTCAATGGCCTCACGCCATAGGTCGTATCCGCACTCGAAGCGTATTTCAACGACAATTGTACCTACACGCTGCGAACGATGAGGAACATGATCATGTACGACTTTGGCGTCGACATCAGTACGTCCACAATATTTGACAAGCTGATCGGTAAGCAGTACACGATGAACCGCTTGTCTTCGAGCACTTGCACATTCGAAATATCCCGCGAAAACGCGGAGTCTGGTACTAAACGCCAAAGACACAATTACACTAGCAAAAATAGGTCCAGGGAATTGTTCATCTATTGTAGCCCGCACATCTGTCGTGTAGGTTTGGTGTGGCTCTTGACCAGCTCCGCCAGGTCGAGAATGCATATAGGAAAGTCGCAAGATGCACACCTTTTATCGCGGACCAATGCGTCCTCTTGAATAGCTTGAGCAACAATCTGCAGTGTAAACGTCATACGCACCACACGCGACTGACTCCGGAGGGGGTCATCACAAGTGCCGCCAGCTTGCCGAAAAACAGGATTGCTTATGCGTTAGCTAGTAATACATCTATAGTCGTAGACACCAGTTGAAGACACACCATGGCGTAGCCGGATGATGGAAATCAGGGGCACTTGCTGTCAATGGCCTCACGCCATAGGTCGTATCCGCACTCGAAGCGTATTTCAACGACAATTGTACCTACACGCTGCGAACGATGAGGAACATGATCATGTACGGCTTTGGCGTCGACATCAGTACGTCCACAATATTTGACAAGCTGATCGGTAAGCTGTACACGA
>NW_003303576.1:32607-33880 GCF_000142945.1 Phytophthora infestans T30-4 | reverse complement strand
CATAGGTCGTATCCGCACTCGAAAAGTATTTCAACGACAATTGTACCTACACGCTGCGAGCAATGAGGAACATGATCATGTACGACTTTGGCGTCGACATCAGTACGTCCACAATATTTGACAAGCTGATCGGTAAGCTGTACACGATGAACCCGCTTGTCTTCGAGCACGTGCACATTCGAAACATCCCGCGAAAACGCAGAGTCTGGTATTAAACTCCAGAGACACAATTACACTAGCAGGAATAGTTCCAGGGAATTGTTCCTCTATTGTAGCCCGCACATCTGTCGTGTAGTCTTGGTGTGGCTCTTGACCAGCTCCGGCAGGTCGAGAATGCATATAGGAAAAGTCGCAAGATGCGCACCTTCTATCGCGGACCAATGCGTCCTCTTGAATAGCTTTCGCAACAATCTGCAGTGTTGACGTCATACGCACCACACGCGACTGACTCCGGAAGGGGTCATCACAAGTGCCGCCAGCTTGCCGAAAAACAGGATTGCTTATGCGTTAGCTAGTAATACATCTAAAGTCGTAGACACCAGTTGAAGACACACCATGGCGTAGATGGATGATGGAAATCAGGGGCAATTGCTGTCAATGGCCTCACGACATAGGTCGTATCCGCACTCGAAAAGTATTTCAACGACAATTGTACCTAAACGCTGCGAGCGATGAGGAACATGATCATGTACGACTTTGGCGTCGACATCAGTACGTCCACAATATTTGACAAGCTGATCGGTAAGCTGTACACGATGAACCGCTTGTCTTCGAGCACGTGCACATTCGAAACATCCCGCGAAAACTCGGAGTCTGGTATTAAACCCCAAAGACACAATTACACTAGCAGGAATAGTTCCAGGGAATTGTTCCTCTATTGTAGCCCGCACATCTGTCGTGTAGTCTTGGTGTGGCTTTTGACCAGCTCCGGCAGGTCGAGAATGCATATAGGAAAAGTCGCACGATGCACACCTTTCATCGCGGACCAATGCGTCCTCTTGAATAGCTTTGGCAACAATCTGCAGTGTAAACGTCATACGCACCACACGCGACTGACTCCGGAAGGGGTCATCACAAGTGCCGCCAGCTTGCCGAAAAACAGGATTGCTCTTGCGTTAGCTAGTAATACATCTATAGTCGTAGACACCAGTTGAAGACACACCATGGCGTAGCCGGATGATGGAAATCAGGGGCACTGGCTGTCAATGGCCTCACGCCATAGGTCGTATCCGCACTCGAAGAGTATTTCAACGACAATTGTACCTACACGCTG
>NW_003303576.1:29459-32007 GCF_000142945.1 Phytophthora infestans T30-4 | reverse complement strand
AATTGTTACCCCTAATATTTGTCGGTATATTTTTGGGTTGTGGTTTTAGCTCAGCCTCCTCGCCCTCCGCCATCAGGTTGAGAATAGCTCTCTAGGAAAACTCCCCTTTTTTCACGCCCTCTATTCGGCGTCTAGTACGTGCTCTGCAACAGCTTGAGCGAATATTCGTCAGTGTCAACGCACGCGGCTGCCTCCGGGACGGGCTCATCACAAGTGCCCGCAACCTCCCGGAAAACCAGGATGCCTCAGCGTTAACTTAGTAAACCTCTTAAGTCGTAGACACCAGTTGAAGACACACCATGGCGTAGCCGGATGATGGAAATCAGGGGCACTTGCTGTCAATGGCCTCACGCCATAGGTCGTATCCGCACTCGAAGCGTATTTCAACGACAATTGTACCTACACGCTGCGAACGATGAGGAACATGATCATGTACGACTTTGGCGTCGACATCAGTACGTCCACAATATTTGACAAGCTGATCGGTAAGCTGTACACGATGAACCGCTTGTCTTCGAGCACTTGCACATTCGAAACATCCCGCGAAAACGCGGAGTCTGGTACTAAACGCCAAAGACACAATTACACTAGCAGGGATAGGTCCAGGGAATTGTTCCTCTATTGTAGCCCGCACATCTGTCGTGTAGTCTTGGTGTGGCTCTTGACCAGCTCCGCGAGGTCGAGAATGCATATAGGAAAGTCGCAAGATGCACACCTTTTATCGCGGACCAATGCGTCCTCTTGAATAGCTTTAGCAACAACCTGCAGTGTAAACGTCATACGCACCACACGCGACTGACTCATCACAAGTGCCGCCAGCTCGCCAAAAAACAGGATTGCTCATGCGTTAGCTAGTAATACATCTAAAGTCGTAGACACCAGTTGAAGACACACCATGGCGTAGCCGGATGATGGAAATCAGGGGCACTTGCTGTCAATGGCCTCACGCCATAGGTCGTATCCGCACTCGAAGCGTATTTCAACGACAATTGTACCTACACGCTGCGAACGATGAGGAACATGATCATGGACGACTTTGGCGTCGACATCAGTACGTCCACAATATTTGACAAGCTGATCAGTAAGCTGTACACGATGAATCGCTTGTCTTCGAGCACTTGCACATTCGAAACATCCCGCGAAAGCGCGGAGTCTGGTATTAAACGTCAAAGACACAATTACACTAGCAAAAATAGGTCCAGGGAATTGTTCCTCTATTGTAGCCCGCACATCTGTCGTGTAGGTTTGGTGTGGCTCTTGCCTTTACCAGCTCCGCCAGGTCGAGAATGCCTATAGGAAAAGTTGCAAGATGCACACCTTTTATCGCGGACCAATGCGTCCTCTTGAATAGCTTGAGCAACAATCTGCAGTGTAAACGTCATACGCACCACACGCAACTGACTCCGGAAGGGGTCATCACAAGTGCCGCCAGCTTGCCGAAAAACAGGGTTGCTTATGCGTTAGCTAGTAAAACATCTAAAGTCGTAGACACCAGTTGAAGACACACCATGGCGTAGCCGGATGATGGAAATCAGGGGCACTTGCTGTCAATGGCCTCACGCCATAGGTCGTATCCGCACTCGAAGCGTATTTCAACGACAATTGTACCTACACGCTGCGAACGATGAGGAACATGATCATGTACGACTTTGGCGTCGACATCAGTACATCCACAATATTTGACAAGCTGATCGGTAAGCTGTACACGATGAACCGCTTGGCTTCGATCTGGTGCACATTCGAAACATCCCGCGAACACACGGAGTCTGGTATTAAACCCCAAAGACACAATTACACTAGCAGGAATAGTTCCAGGGAATTGCTCCTCTATTGTAGCCCGCACATCTGTTGTGTAGTCTTGGTGTGGCTTTTGACCAGCTCCGGCAGGTCGAGAATGCATATGGGAAAAGTCGCACGATGCACACCTTTCATCGCGGACCAATGCATCCTCTTGAATAGCTTTGGCAACAATCTGCAGTGTAAACGTCATACGCACCACACGCGACTGACTCCGGAAGGGGTCATCACAAGTGCCGCCAGCTTGCCGAAAAACAGGATTGCTCTTGCGTTAGCTAGTAATACATCTATAGTCGTAGACACCAGTTGAAGACACACCATGGCGTAGCCGGATGATGAAAATCAGGGGCACTTGCTGTCAATGGCCTCACGCCATAGGTCGTATCCGCACTCGAAAAGTATTTCAAAGACAACTGTACCTAAACGCTGCGAGCGATGAGGGGCATGATCATGTTCGACGTTGGCGTCGACATCAGTACGTCCACAATATTTGACAAGCTGATCGGTAAGCTGTACACGATGAACCGCTTGTCTTCGAGCACGTACCGACACTCCTAATCCACAGTACTGGGTCTGGAAACTGCGCAGCAAATCTGGCCACTTGTTCCTGGTTGATCTGCCCAGCTGCCGATACCAGTTCCTGGCTGGCCCCGCTAGCAGATCCGCAAAGGTCAGACACTTCTCAGCATCCGACGCTTGATCTCTCATGAGGGCCAACGTGACTTTGCTGATCCATGTCTCGCTCGGTCCT
>NW_003303576.1:25554-28517 GCF_000142945.1 Phytophthora infestans T30-4 | reverse complement strand
GTAACGTCCCCACATATATTTGACCAAGATGAATCCGTTAAGCTTTTACCAGGATGGAACCGCTTGTTTTTAGGAGCCATATGCCCAATGCGGAAACTTCCCGGGAAAAACGCGAGAGTCTGGTATTAAAACGCCCAAAGACACAATTACATTAGGCAGGGAATAGGTGCAGGGAATGGTTCCCTTCTATTGTAGCCCGCACATCTGTCGTGTAGTCTTGGTGTGGCTCTGGACCCAGCTCCGCCAGGTCGAGATGCCTATAGGAAAGGTTTGCAAGATGCACACCTTTTATTCGCGGAACCATTGCGTTCTTCTGATAGCTTGAGCAACATCTGCAGGTGTAACGTCATACGCACCACACGCGACTGAACTCATCACAAGGTGCCCGCCAGCTCGCCGGAAAAACAGGATTGCTTCATGCGTTTAGCTAGTAAAACATCTATAGTCGTAGACACCAGTTGGAGACACACCATGGCGTAGCCGGATGATGGGAATTCAGGGGCACTTGCTGTCAATGGCCTCACGCCATAGGTCGTATCCGCACTCGAAGCGTATTTCAACGACAATTGTACCTACACGCTGCGAACGATGAGGAACATGATCATGTACGACTTTGGCGTCGACATCAGTACGTCCACAATATTTGACAAGCTGATCGGTAAGCTGTACACGATGAACCGCTTGTCTTCGAGCACTTGCACATTCGAAACATCCCGCGAAAACGCGGAGTCTGGTATTAAACGCCAAAGACACAATTACACTAGCAGGAATAGGTACAGGGAATTGTTCCTCTATTGGCTATTCGGGGTGATTTGAGCGTAAGCCACGGGGTTCAATATTAGGGTGAGTGGAGTGCTAGACTACTTCAATACGGACGGTACATTTGATCGTGGTGGTGGGGGGGGGGGGGTACAAAACGCTGCCAAGATACTTTGATCCTGTCGGACCCCTTTCAGTTGACAATGAAGCACAGCCAGAAATAAGCACGGAGCACCAACAGCAAGCCACGACGACTTAGATTTTACTGAGCTTGAGACCGAGTAGTATACGATAAAAACCCTTGGTTTGATAGCTTAAGTTTCATAGCTAAGCTAAGAGAAAATTACAAGCGAATGGGGACATCACGCAGCAGGAAAATCTGCACACTAAGGTCCCTTGACACAGCGTATAATCAAGAAATACCCTGGCTTCACTCGGCGTGTTCAGTGTCTTCAACACTCTCGATTCGAGACAGCGAGACAATTATCGAGCTCGGTGACGGAGGAAGAAGATCGCGCAACATACTTTCGATGATAACCTCTCACACCACCAATAGTTGCTCTTGAACGTCGAGATGGTGTCCGGCGGATTCCTAATAATCATGACAGTCAGCAATAGAAGCTCTCACGCAATCTAAAGTAACACTTGCTGATTGGGCCACGTCCGATAAATGCTGGTTAAGCCGTGACTCAGCTGGATCCAGAAGGTTTGTGATGTAGCTGGGTGATGATACCGTCATTCCATGCCAAGCGATTTAGATTTCTCGTAATGTGGGTTGTTCACATATGCCAGACGACAGCGGAAGCAGAGAAGTACTTCCCCACTTATGACGAAGCGCAACCACAACTTCTTGCAGCGAGCCCTCCGCTGTCGCGCCAGCACGACCCGTTTCCTCTGGCAGAATGCAGGTTTTCATGAAGTCTTCTCGATCTTTAGCTGCCGCAACAACCATGCCGTATTCGTATAGCATCAGAGGCACAGCTCTTCCACGATTTACCACATGCCACTTATTCCAAGCTTGCAGCGATTTAGTCGAGTCTACCACGAGCTTTTTTTACAATTGCATCAGCTTAGGCCACTCTCCAAACTGAGGGGCCCAGCACACCAGACACCGCCCGTCTTTACAGCCTGCCTCGTCACGTGCGAAAAAGCCTTCCCCATTTAACCATCTTGATACTATCGAACGAGCGATCATTGAACACTTCATCACGTTGAGTTTCTCCAAACGTATCTTGTTGGTTGATTGAATTTTTTACGATCGGCCGCACACATAGCTGAAAAGTAACATCATGCGTTGTTGTAGCTGCAGACGCAGCAGCAGGAGCGCATTGAATAATCAAGCTGCTTGCAGAAAAAGTATTTATCATTGCTGAGGCAGGAGCAGCCTCTCCGTCTACCGCTTAAATAGATTAAGGATGCACCTCTTCATTTGTTTGCTTCGCTCGTCTGCTCTAGATGAAAAGAAGGGATACTCTCTCGCGGCAAATGGTTGCTGACAACGTATGGCGACATGCTAGCATGAGTACGTCGAAGCGGCGTTCGCAGCGCAGTCGCTGAGGTGATGCCTTCAGTGCTCGCGGGCGCCATGGTCAGTGCAGTGCCTTCAAAGTGCGTGCGCACGTCAGAGTGATGGTGGCCGCTAATACCAGAGGTTTATTCTGCAAGACCGGTTTTACGCAATTGGGTGCGTACTCGGCCAGCGTGTCACCCAGATGATCGCTAAATTTCGAATACAACGCACAATAGTGCATTTTAGAGCAGTTCTATGTACACTTTTACTAGCGCCAATATACTACCGTCAACAACAACAAGGCGTCTTGCGATGCATTATCCAGATGCTTTAATCATGCCTGGGACAGAATCGAGTGTCTAATGACTAATTCTGAATGGCTCAAAATGAACATTAAATGCATTAAAAGTGCTACAATTAGAATATGATTTGGCTCTCATTGAGGTTGGTATGATACGTGATTAGCCTTTCGTTACTTACATAATAACGGGCAGTGCAAGCGGGTAATTAATGCAAGATCGACAGACCACTACTACCGAGCACGACGCTGAACCAAACATATTGTGGAGCGTTTGTATTAATGCTATTTGCTGTGCAGGTGGAAGATGGAGATACAGTGATAGCCAACAAAAATAAAGAGGCCCCCTAATTGATCATAAGAACTAGAGGCGTTGCTTGACCTATTGATTATTCG
>NW_003303576.1:2992-5492 GCF_000142945.1 Phytophthora infestans T30-4 | reverse complement strand
AGAGCCACACCAAGACTACACGACAGATGTGCGGGCTACAATAGAGGAACAATTCCCTGGAGCTATTCCTTGCTAGTGAAATTGTGTCTTTGGAGTTTAATACCAGACTCCGCGTTTTCGCGGGCTGTTCCGAATGTGCAAGAGCTCGTAGACAAGCGGCTCATCGTGTACAGCTATTACCGATCAGCTTGTCAAATATTGTGGACGTACTGATGTCGACGCCAAAGTCGTTCGGGGTCCATATTATTTCATCGTTTCGCAACGTGTTAGATACAATTGTCGTTGAAATTATTTTTCGAAGTGAGGATACGACCTATGGCGTGAGGCCCATTGACAGCAAGTGCCCCTGATTTCCATCATCCGGCTACGCGCATGGTGTGTCTTCAACTTGGTGTCTACGAACTATAGATGTATAACTAGCTAACGCATAAGCAATCCTGTTTTACGGCAAGCTGGCGGGCACTTGTGAATGACCCCTTCCGGAGTCAGTCGCGTGTGGTGCGTATGACGTCTACACTGCAGATTGTTGCCAAAAGCTATTCAAGAGGACGCATTGGTCCGCGATGAAAGGTGTGCATCTTGCGACTTTTCCTATATGCATTCTCGACCTGCCGGAGCTGGTCAAGAGCCACACCAAGACTACACGACAGATGTGCGGGCTACAATAGAGGAACAATTCCCTGGAGCTATTCCTGCTAGTGAAATTGTGTCTTTGGAGTTTAATACCAGACTCCGCGTTTTCGCGGGCTGTTTCGAATGTGCAAGAGCTCGAAGACAAGCGGCTCATCGTGTACAGCTTACCGATCAGCTTGTCAAATATTGTGGACGTACTGATGTCGACGCCAAAGTCGTACGCGATCATGTTCCTCATCGTTCGCAACATGTAGGTACAATTGTCGTTGAAATACTTTTCGAGTGCGGATACGACCTATGGCGTGAGGCCGCCATTGACAGCAAGTGCCCCTGATTTCCATCATCCGGCTACGCCATGGTGTGTCTGCAACTGGTGTCTACGACTATAGATGTATTACTAGCTAACGCAAGAGCAATCCTGTTTTTCGGCAAGCTGGCGGCACTTGTGATGACCCCTTCCGGAGCCAGTCGCGTGTGGTGCGTATGACGTTTACACTGCAGATTCTTGCTAAAACTATTCAAGAGGACGCATTGGTCCGCGATGAAAGGAGTACATCTTGCGACTTTTCCTATATTCATTCTCGACCTGCCGGAGCTGGTCAAGAGCCACACCAAGACTACACGACAGATGTGCGGGCTACAATCGAGGAACAATTCCCTGGCACTATTCCTGCTAGTGTAATTGTGTCTTTGGAGTTTAATACCAGACTCCGCGTTTTCGCGGGCTGTTCCGAATGTGCAAGTGCCCGAAGACAAGCGGCTCATCGTGTACAGCTTACCGATCAGCTTGTCAAATATTGTGGACGTACTGATGTCGACGCCAAAGTCGTACATGATCATGTTCCTCATCGTTCGCAGCGTGTAGGTACAATTGTCGTTGAAATACTCTTCGAGTGCGGATAAGACCTATGGCGTGAGGCCATTGACAGCATGTGCCCCTGATTTCCATCATCCGGCTACGCCATGGTGTGTCTGCAACTGGTGTCTACGAGTATAGATGTATTACTAGCTAACGCAAGAGCAATCCTGTTTTTCGGCAAGCTGGCGGCACTTGTGATGACCCCTTCCGGAGCCAGTCGCGTGTGGTGCGTATGACGTTTACACTGCAGATTGTTGCTAAAACTATTCAAGCGGACGCATTGGTCAAGAGCCACACCAAGACTACACGACAGATGTGCGGGCTACAATAGAAGAACAATTCCCTGGAGCTATTCGGCTAGTGTAATTGTGTCTTTGGAGTTTAATACCAGACTCCGCGTTTTCGCGGGCTGTTTCGAATGTGCAAGAGCTCGAAGACAAGCGGCTCATCGTGTACAGCTTACCGATCAGCTTGTCAAATATTGTGGACGTACTGATGTCGACGCCAAAGTCGTACATGATCGTGTTCCTCATCGTTCGCAGCGTGTAGGTACAATTGTCGTTGAAATACTCTTCGAGTGCGGATAAGACCTATGGCGTGAGGCCATTGACAGCATGTGCCCCTGATTTCCATCATCCGGCTACGCCATGGTGTGTCTGCAACTGGTGTCTACGACTATAGATGTATTACTAGCTAACGCAAGAGCAATCCTGTTTTTCGGCAAGCTGGCGGCACTTGTGATGACCCCTTCCCGGAGCCAGTCGCGTGTGGTGTGTATGACGTTTACACTGCAGATTGTTGCTTAAACTATTTCATGAGCACGCATTGTCCGCGGATGAAAGGTGTGCATCTTGTGGACTTTTCCTATATGCATTCTCGACCTGTCGAAGCTGGTCAACAGCCACACCAAGACTACAACGACAGATGTGCCGAGCTACAATATAGGAAAAATTCCCCCGGGCTCAAGCTCATTTTTTTCCTGTAGAGCGTACCCTTCGCTAACCCGAA
>NW_003303576.1:0-2870 GCF_000142945.1 Phytophthora infestans T30-4 | reverse complement strand
TCCATGGCGAGGCGTTTTAAACCTTCCAGGTAAGATCACGTTCGTGATTTATCCTTGCAGCGGTCGTACAGACAAGACGACGCGCCAGGAACCAAGTCTAAGTCCAGGTCGATGCACACGAAGAACGTCGAAAAAATCCGGTAAGAATTTTGTTCTCAAGTATTCTACTTTTGTGTGCGGTACACCACAACATACGGGTAATACAGCTCAAGTTCCAGTATAAAGTTCAAGATATAAGATAATCAAGGCAAATGTAATTATGCAGTTATCAAATTAGTCGCACCTACCAGTGCGACATTCTTCGCCCTTACGGACCAGTACCCGACGGACAAAGCGGAGCGAAGCAAGCCACGGCGCTGTGTACTCCAATAGTGGCTCTCGGATATTTGTGTCGTCGTGGGCGTATCAGGCAGTACAGGCCTCCCCCATCGCAAAGGCGTGCGATTTATCAGGAAGCCTAGAAACCGACCTCACACAGATGCACACCCCAGGAGCGAGTAGCAAATTATTCAAGCCAATGCATGTTTTGGCCCCGGAAAGTCGACATTGCATCTGATTAACACTGACAGTGTCTTCACAGGTCTCGGACGTCCCACTCACACGGGCAAGGCGGTTACTACTGCGAATGAAGGCCCGTAATGGGGTCCACACCACACCAGTAGCGAAACTTGATTCCCAGCTTCGGACCGCGCATTATAGAGCGCGTCGACGCCAGATACTG
This sequence comes from Phytophthora infestans T30-4, assembly GCF_000142945.1. Classification (NCBI taxonomy): domain Eukaryota; phylum Oomycota; class Peronosporomycetes; order Peronosporales; family Peronosporaceae; genus Phytophthora; species Phytophthora infestans. The sequence goes on along the minus strand of NW_003303576.1, from coordinate 2,149 downwards.
TGAGCCAATCGGGCTCCCCAAGGAGCCAGGCCACATGAGCAAGGGCGTGGAACGCGCACCGGCCATTTGAGGACGAGCAAATCGCCTGGGAGAAGTCATTCGAGCGGGTATTGACGTATTCGACAAGGTGGCGGGCCCCCCGAACATCTTGTATTTGAACACCTAGTCCAGGTACTTCTGGAATCCATCTTCTCTCAACAACCAGCGAGGCTGCCACGAACATTCTGTCCTGCCTGGAGCAACAATGTATTCGACCCAGTATTCTGTGTTGAAGTTTAGGACATGACCGCGGCGATTAGACACTTACCAGACGTGCCAGAGGGATTTCGACGCGGAGCAGCGAGGTGTTGTCTTTCGCTGGGCGAGACGCGCAACCATCCGACGAGGGGTACGTCCACCAGATGATCGGGATGCTGGCCGTCTTGTACGTGTCATACTTAGGCTCTCGATGGAGCGAGTCGTTGCGCAGAGCAGGCTAGTAGAAGAAACACAGCAAGCGGTCACAGGGACGACGGACGAAGAAGCGTGATGCGAGCCGAGGACAGGATAATTGTAAGTGAAGGACAAAAAGCGGATCAAAATATCGGAGAGCAGGACGCAAGATAACGGTAAACCCAGCGCTAGGACAAGACATCAAGGACGATCAAGGGCGAATATTGAGCATCACAATAAAGATGGAGGGTGTGAGTGTATCAGGATAAATATTCAGGTGAGATCCAGCGTAGCCCTAATCGGATTTGATAGGATATATGTAGAATAAAGGGCAGCAGCAATGTGTAGTGGTTGCTAGACGTTGGTTTGGGAAATACCACTTTTGGTTTCCCCTCCCGCTCCCCAAGACAGACGTCAAGATCCTCCTTTCTTTCCATCTATGCTACCAGCTTGATATATACAGGAAGTCTTTAAAAATTGCATTCAGACGTCTTAGAAATGAGCTGTACGAACAAGACAAGCAAGTTTGGCCTACCACTGCTAAACGCATCGTGCTTGCTGGAATGGACACTGTGCAGCCTGTATGCCAGGCCGGGTTACCAGGGGAAAGAAAACCGACTACACATGGGCCCTGCATATGCTACGAATAGTATTTTTTGTTGATGTTCCCGCACCAAGAATAATCGACCCCATGACAGAGATCTAGCGTTTATGAATGCACTAGCGCTCGTTTTCCCTGATTTACCCACCATTATGTGCCGGCGGTATATGAGCAACAACGGCCTTAGCAAAGCACAAGAGGTGCTGGGTAAGATCGCTGCATAAAACCCTGTGCCGGATCAAAATTAGAATGTCAGCTCAATAGCTACCTACAAGCTCATGGCGTTGTACTATTGCACAGTCGATTCGAAGACTGAAAAGCAATTGCAAATAAACAAGGCAGCTTTTGCAGAGTCAAATGCACAACTAGCGGCCAATCTGTCTGATCATTTGTGGAAGTATGAAGTTAAGATTGTGTCAAAGTCCGTACAAATCAAATTTACGCACTTCGGGGTTCGAGACACCTCGACGGTCGAATGAACGCATGCTCAGTGAAAGCGTTGGATTAAGTCTACACGTGGCGATCTACTCGTTTTTTTTTTACAAACTGCTGCCATATATACGAGAGCGCATGAGCCGCAACAAAACGATCACTCCGTATCAACTGCCGTTCAAAGATTGTTTTGCGTGTGCTAATATCATAACGAATTGGGCTCTATATAGGCAACGGACGGGCGCTGGGTTAGGCGCGAGCACATTCCGTCCAAAACGAAAGAATTACTGAGTACAGTGGTGTCTTCAGTCGGGTTAACGGGAGACCGAGCATTCATGATCTCAGAACAATCATAGCGTCAGAAGGATGACTGCATTTCGTGCCTTCCCATTTCAACAAACACTGGTGGATTCAGAGTTGCAACGGGCAGAAGCAAAGTGCTGCTACTCGTATTATTGATCCTCGTCCTGCCAGATCACAAGGACCTGCACGAAAACCAAAAGCAGACTGCTCTGGGCCGCTTGTCCTCGAGCACTTGCACATTCGAAGCATCTCGCGAAAACACGGAGTCTGGTATTAAACTCCAAAGACACAATTACACTAGCCGGAATAGTTCCAGGGAATTGTTCCTCTATTGTAGCCCGCACATCTGTCGTGTAGTCTTGGTGTGGCTCTGACCAGCTG
>NW_003303575.1:221871-223247 GCF_000142945.1 Phytophthora infestans T30-4 | reverse complement strand
TTCGTTCACAATCCATCGTGATAGGTCTGACTGCGGGTGAGCTGGACCTGGACGCGCTGGACTTGGATCAGGAGACGTTAGTCGCTTTGCGTCGCATTCAGTCTGCTACCGCGTCTTCGGACGATCCTCAAGCCGTTCCTGCGGCTTTGGCCAAGGCTGCTCACCAAGTGGCCCATGGGAAATCCCATAAGCGTCTTAGACCAGGTGGCGAGGATTCGGACGACGAGTCGGAAGACTCTGACGAAGACAAGGCTCCAATCCCAACGGACAAGGCCAGTACTTCGATGGCAGCTGCTGGTCTCGGTGATGCGCCACCTGCCGATACTTCAACGCCCAAGTCGGCTCGTCGATCGCTGTTCGGTCCGAAGGCGTGGAAGAAGGCGGCCCACGCAAGAAATCTCGACCTCATTCTCCTGCTAAGTCGCCCCGACGTCATATGAAGACTCGGTCCCAGTCTGTACCGTCTTCTCCAAGCTCATGGACGCCACCTCCTACGTCAACGTCGTCTTCTACTCCCACCGTGGTCGACCTCAGTGGCGACCGGAGTGACGTGGACATGGGGACTGCTGATCCAAGTAGCGTCCCTTCGGTTCAAGAAACTGCTACAGAGCCTTCGGGTAAGGATGTGAACCCTGGGGATCACGACGATGTTCCCGGTTCTCCTGACGCGCTTTCGCCCCCGCCTCAGGGTCCACAAGATGTGGCTAAGCCACCAGCTTCCACGCCTTCACCTTCTCCAGCCGACATACGTGCTGCTGAAGCAGCTCTGCGCGAGGCCGAGCAAATGCGGCTTATGTTTGGCTCGAGTGACGAAGATGAAGAGTCAGACCAGACTGTCCCACAAGGCAAGTCTGCTTCGGCGTCTGCCGCGACATCCAAGGCAGTTAAAGTCTCGGGAGTGGTTTCTACAGCAGGGTCTGCCCCTGTTGAGGCTGCTCCACTAGCTTCCGCGTCTTCGAAGTCGGCTCCGACTGCTCCCACGACTGATGTATCAAGCGTGTCTTCGCCTGGCCTTTCGATGGAGATTGATGACGATGGGAATGCTGATGACGACTATGGAGATGACGTGGATGACAATGAACCTTTCCGTCGACAGAGTTCCTCCCAAAACTCCATCGATCCGCGGATCTTGTTTCATTCAGCAGCGTCTTGTCGATCCGACCTCCGACGACGCCTCTTCCCCTGGCTCAATCTTCACTTGAGCATCTTCTTCGGACTCACGGTGAAATCCCGAGTCACCAAAAGATCGGGACACGCGCACCATTGTGGTGTAGCGGGATCAGCAAAATCTGCGAGATTGCCAGATCCAACTTACCAACTGCGCCCAGACACCGACTAACGGAGGGGGTCCCACCAGATGTTCCGTGTTCTGCTGA
>NW_003303575.1:215143-220428 GCF_000142945.1 Phytophthora infestans T30-4 | reverse complement strand
CTCGCAAATAGTCGTACAGCAGACCTCCACATGACAAGTTTGATGATGGTTCCCAAGTTGTATCTTCATAGCCCACCCACTTGACTTTGAACTCGCGTACAGCACGCTCCGTGCTCGTCGTTAGTGGTGTTCTGTCGTCGAGGATGGCCTCGACTTCATATTCACCGGCAACTTGATCTGGTTCCCAGCTGTCCTCAGGCAGTAGTTCCTCATCGAAGTCGAGTCTTGCTTCATTAGTCGCGTCAAGTACCAACCGAGTGTTCGGTCGACTGTTGAATTCGTTGACAGCCTTGAGTCTTGACACATGCACTACTGGGTAAAAGCGATACCCACTTCGATCAGGCAGTTCCAGCTCGTACGCAAACTCTTCCACCTTGCGCTTGATCCGAAAAGGTCCATGCCATCGGTGAGCTAATTTCTTCGTCAAGCCCGGTTTGACGCGTTCCATGTACAGCCACGCCCGGCTCCCAATCTCAAAAAGAGATCTCGGTGGAGCTCTTGCAGGATCTTCCATCTCTTCCGAAGCTTCTGGAGGGTCCGCTGAGTCTTCGTTTCCACTTGGTTGAGGTACAGCAGCTTTTTCCAGTCGACTCAGAGCATCATTATGCTTTTTTGCCCTTCGCTCCTTTTCTACAGCCTGATAATCTTTGGCCATAGTGAGGGCGACCTCATGTTGTCGATTGATCTCACGCCGCCACGCCAGTGCGTCAGACTGCTTGCCGAGTCCTCGTTTGAGTGATGACGACATTGCCCGCAACGTCGACTGCGCATCCCAACCATGAACGAGGTAAAACGGCGTTTCCTTCCTCGTAGTGTCTTGAGAAGTATTAATAGCAAATACTAGCTTCTCCGCGATTTCGTCCCAATCTTGCTGTAGAGGGTCTTCCGCGTACACCCGTACGGACCCCATCACTGACTTCACCGAGCGCTCCTGCTGTCCATTAGCCTGTGGCCGATAGCTCAAAGTCGCTCTTGATCTTGACTGCATCATCTCTGCGAACGCTTGGAACACCTCGCTCATGAAGCGTGGGTCGCGGTCATGCCTTATTAATGATGGGGCTCCGAATCGTCGGTACACACATTCTTCGAGCACTTGGGCAACACTCAGTGCAGTCGTATCTGACATAGCCTTGGCAATAACGAATCCCGTGAACGAGCACTGAAATAGGAGCAACGCCGTGTTGCCCCTGCGAGATTTCGGTAGTGGGATCACAAAATCCATCGAGACGATCTGGAAAGGTCGTTCGGCGAGTACGTTGCCAGGTGAGTATCCACGAAGCTGCGGACGGCTTTTACTCGAGCTGCAATCTGGACATGACTTCACATGCTTCTCCACGTCAGCGTACAAGCCGATCCAATAATAATCGGACTTAACGCGATGGAACGTTCTCACCACACCTTGATGTCCTCCTTCCAGCGAGTCGTGACAGATCTGCAAGCCCTCTTGAATCATCGCTGGCGGTACCACAAGCCGCAGCTTGGTCTCCTCTTGCCAACCGTGGTCGTACCGACGATTCAATCCAAGATAGTGAAGCACGCCGTCTTCTGACAATACGAACCGGTCAGCATACTTCCAGGCATCTCGAGCTTCTTTGTAACTCAGCTCTTGTGCTTGGCCCTGAAGCACCTTCTTGATACTAAACCACTTCTGCTCCTCGTCTTGTGCCGCCTGTATCCGTCTGCGTCGTTCCCGCTGTATCGCTACCGGGTCAACATCTTCCGCATCGGGAAATGCCGCTGGTACAGTCTTGTGAGGATGGTCTGGCAAATCTTGGCCGATTGAATCTTCGGTGGACGTCTCTCGTCGTTCTTCATGCTCTTCTTGAGCTTTTGAGACATCCTCCGAGTGTTCATCTGCAAACCTGACGCGTTTCTTGGCTTTCGTCTGTCGCCGAGTCATCACTGCTATATTACCATAATCGCACTTTGGTGAGCTGTAATCAACCACGAAATTTTCGAAAGTTTCCTCTTTGAAGACTCGCTGCCTGACAGTACATGTACTTGACGCTCTGCTCCTTGTGACGAAACATCTACCGAGTCTTCATCCGGCTCGTAGATCATTTCCTGGATGCGATTCAGCGACGCCAATTCCGACTTGCGAGTTTCAGCCAAGACGACACGACTGACCTTCGATTCCAGCGCTTCAGTGGCTAACGAATCCGCGGCCGCGTTGTATTCTCGTACAACGTGAAGATATTTAACTGATCGAAGCTTGGCCGTGAGTTCCTTGTGAGTATTCAGCAGCGCTAGCAACGTTTCCTTCCTGCATGCGATCACCCCTAGTGATTGTTGAATCGCGAGCCTTGAGTCACCAACGATGACTAAATCCTTGGCACCGTGCGCAATAGCAGCCTTGACACCGTTTATCATACCTGTATACTCTGCCTCATTCACCGTGGTAGCTGAGAGGTAAGCGTTTGCAGCAATCACTACCTTCCACTCAGGAAGGGTCCACAGCACCTAGAACAACTCCCGTAGCCACCGTACTTCTCTGTCTTCGCTGATCCGTCAAAAGACATGACGAATCCGCTGTAATTACGGGAAAGCCTGGCGTACAGCAACGTGGGGTCCATTCGAATAGTCGGGGAACCCTTGTTTGGAGGCGCCACCGGCGCGAGCGAGTCTTCCAGGTCAACGAAGCTCGTGATGCTTGACTGCAGTAGCTGCGCAAAGGCGACATCCTTCTCTTTCACGCGCTGCACCTTAAGGTGCCACTGCGATAGCAGCACTGCAAACTGGACCGCGCGTCCGAAGAGAGACTTCGACTTATGCACCCACTCTAACGTCGAGAATCGTGTATAGACATGTAGCGTCTTTCCTGCCAGCTGGACGTAACAGATCTTCAACAGCAGAAGTAACGCCAAAACTTCCTTCTCAGCAGGATGGTAGTTCATCTCGAGCTCCTTGAGCACCCGACCGAGGAACCGTACGGGGTGTAACTTGCCGTCATGTTCTTGCATTAGCGTAGTGCTCAACGCCCATTCATTCGCAAAGAGCATGACGTGAACTTCTTTCGACCGATCGAAGTGCCTGAGGATGGGTGAATGTGAAACACTCGTCTTCAATCTTTCGAAGGAACGACGTGCCACAGAAAGGCCACCTTCAACGACAAAGTCTTCATCCTTGAGCTGGTACAGCGCCGCACCGTAGACCGCGAAGTCTTGAATGAAGCGGCTGTAGTAATTAACCGCTCCAAGAAACGACTGCATGCCCTTCTTACTCGTTGGAAACGAAAGCTCGGTGATAGCCGCAAGCTTCTTGGGGTCAGCTCTGATACCTTCTGGCGAAATTTTATGCGACAGAAAGTCCACCTTGGGTTGGCAGAAGATGCTCTTGGTGAAGCTAATGCTGATCCGACACTGTGCAAATCTTGCCAGCAATCGGTCCAGCGTCGCCAGGCAGCTGTCGAAATCCTCGCCACCGAAGCAAATGTCATCCACAAACGACCGTCGACCAAATACAGGTACCAGCGATGATTCGTCTGGCTCCCCGTTCGTAAACATGTCAGCGACGGGGCTGTTGACGAGTTGTAGTACAGGGTCGGTTTCTACCGGTGCTTCGCGGTCTGCCGCGAACTTCGTTTGAAACGAACCCTCGGCGCTTGGTCCACGACGTTCCTTGGCCTGTTCTTCAGCTAAACGCATCCTCTCCGAGTATTCAAACCAACCTCCTTTAGGCTGAACGAACCCCCAGAGTGCGTTGTCAATCATACGCTGGTAGATCATCGGCGTGTTCTTTAGCCCGAAGGGCATGCGTAACCACTCGAAATGTCCGAGTGCGCAGACGAACGCCGACACTTTACGCGCTCGCAAGGTCATCATGACCGCCCAGAAGCCGCTTGCTGCATCCAGCGAGCAGAACCATAGGTAGCGCTCGAGATCTGTTAACAGGTCGTCGACTAGCGGCATTGCATACTCCATGATCGCGGTGATAGCATTCACCATCTTGTAATCAATGCAGAGCCGGATGTCCAGCCCGTTCTTTTTCATCACAATCACGATCGGCGATGCCCATGGACTGTCTGAAAAGACGATCAGTCCTGCACGCAATAAAGCGCGCAGCAGCTCGTACAGCTTGCCGAGAAATCGCAGCGGCACGCGCCGGGCACGCTGTTTAATTGGGGCGTGCCCCTGTGTGTCGATATCGCATACCGCCCCGTAGGCTGGCGGCGGCAGTGCGTTACCACTAGCAATCAGGATGTGCTCGTGGTTCTTTAGCGTCGCGACTAGACGTTCTCGGCGTTCAGTCGACAGCTCAGGATCAGCAACATTAGGCGCAGTGTAGTCAATTGTCGTGTTAATCTCTTCGGTCAGGTCCGGCAGGAATGCCAGCTCCTTCGCGTAGTCGTCCAAGCCAATGTTGTTAGCTGGGTGTTCGTAGAAATCATTTCTCGTATCCTCCGTTGCTTCATTTCCCTCGGTTGTTAACACTCGAGCAACCGAGATGTATGTTCAGTCCAGCGCCGCTACGGATTCTTCCCTTGACTCAACATTGGCATCCGCTTTGATTTCAACAGTCGGTACTTGGTCCATCTCCTTCTCATCCTGGTTTCTCATCTCTGGGCCATCTGCCGAGTCGTCGTTCGCAATATTGAATGCGTGGGCAGCCGATATATTGGGTTGTTGACTTTTGTTCCGCTCCTCGTTCTGCCGCTGTCTTGACATTTCGGAATTCGCACCAATCTTGCAATGAATACTCGGTGCCGTACTCAACACCTTCTGCGCGATGCCTGTATCCTCTGGATCAACCACCGGTGGCTCGTTCGCAGATTTGGTGACACACAAGGCCGGGACAGCTTCGTCAAAACGGGTGACTCCATTCAATCCAGTGCCGTTGCTTGTCGCTTCCGTGGTCACCCCTGACTGGACACTAACACTCGTTGGCGTATGTACCACGTTCACCGGTCTCAGTAGTTCGTGTGTACGCACTACCGAGGCTTTGTTCGCGTTATTGCCTCCGCCATGGGTTGTCGTGTACGTGTCCAAAGGTTCTGCGGAAGGCTGACCGTCGGCCGAATCCCCGGCTGTCACCCCAGACGCCAGACAGGCTTCCACTCGTTCACGTTCTTCCAGGATCAGTGCCCAGCGCTCTGCACATGTAAGACGATCACTAGAATCCACTAGCGAGTCTTCTAGAGGTCGTGCTAGCACCCCACCGGGTTCTGGGTAGTATGGTCGATCAACTGCTGAAGGCTGAGTTGCAAGCCACTGCTCGTAGATTTCGCATTCACGCTGAAAGAGCTCGCGTCTCTACAACCTTCTTAGGCCAGCACTTGCCAGTCTTGG
>NW_003303575.1:201719-214947 GCF_000142945.1 Phytophthora infestans T30-4 | reverse complement strand
AGTACGTGTTCTTGCAGCCCGACTTGACGCTTCGCTAGTCGATATTCTCGCCACTCGTGCGCTTGAATGTCCAACCGCTCGGGTGGCCCGGCGTTAACATGGGAGCCGTATTCTTCGCTGTCGATCATGTTCTTGGTCTTTATCAGCGGGATTTGGACTTCGTGCTGTAATTGCGCCGCACCGTGAAAGAGGTTCAACCGGATCCCAGCTGGGATCATAAAGTCGGTCCCGAGTACCACGTCGACGCCTGCACTATGCGCCATTACCCACATCTCAAACTCGTACATTATCTCCCATCCGAGCGTAATCTTGACGCACGCCCGCCGCGTCGTAGACACCTTGCCTTCGTTAATACCTTGAATGTCAATGCGGCGTCCGTGATCGGGTACATCTCGGAGTCGCAACTTCTTAGCAAAGGCGTCAGTGATCACACTAACGTTCGCTCCTGTGTCGAGGAGAATCCTCGTTCGCTGGTCGTTCACAGCGCCTTGTACCAGAGCTCTCATTCTGATCCGTCGGTCGAATTTCTTGGCCGACCACCACCCCTGTCTCTCGCCAGGGTTCAACTTCATAATCTTGGAGTGACCCTTGGGCTCGTCTCGCGCTGCACTCGAAACCAAGCCGAGCGAACCCTCGTTGGTGCCCTCATCAGCATCAGCACACTCCACTATTTCTCCAACACCTCCACCGAGGATTCTACTCCTCGCCTTTTCATTTTCCGTCGCGTTCACACTTGTTACGTATTTATCAGGCCATTCACTCTGCCCCATGAAAGCAAAGATACATTCTGCTTCCATTGAAGGCTCGGTTAACTGTGGCAGCCCGATAGGGACCAACCCAGTTGTAGTTGGCGGGCTGCCTAGTTTAAATAACGTTCTTGAACGACGGCCTTGAGCTCTGGCGGGAGTTCCTCCTTCGTGCCTTTGGTGCGCACAAATTTGGCAAGGTCTTGGAAGTTGCGGAAAAGTTCGCATTGTCCAGCATCGTGGAGTTGTTTGCAGAACTTGCATCGCTTGTTACAGTAGTGGGCGGAGTGACTCATGCCACCGCACACCGCGCATGGTCCGTACTGTGGGCGTCGGTTGTCGCGGCTGAAGTCACGTCGACCGCGTTGGTCCTGATTGAAGCCACGGTCACCACCTCGGCGATCTTGATTGAAGCCATTATCGCGATCAGGCATGTTTCCACGTGGTTGACGGTTGTCTGAACGTGCGTAGGTGCCTTCAGCAGCTGCACGGCGCTCATTTTCGTTAGCCGCGGCGAGGTATCGGTCGTTTTCGTCCAATGAGAAATCACCGTCCGTAATATCAGGCTGAAAGTCGTTGTACTCATCTTGGACATCGTCGTAAGCGTTCGGATCTTCGTTTGAATACTCGGTGCCTCCCTGAGCAGCTTCACGACCTTCTAATTCAGCTAGTAGGTCGTCCACCGTGGCTTCAATGAGTGTCACTCTTGGTTTGTTGCGGTTGTCATCGCGGCGACGGTCATCACGCCGGTTGTTGCGGGCGTACCCATCGTCGCGTCGCGTATCACGACTCTTGGAGTATCGGTACTCACTGTCACGCTTGGCCATTCTCTCCTTGCCCTTGAGAACATCTTCGATGATCTCTTCGAGCTCGTGAATGTCGGCGACTCGAGCGTGGTAGAGACTCTCCGCTAGCTTGTCATCGTCGCATGTTGCCAGGAATTGCTGTACGTGTTCTTTCGCGTCGCGACCACTCTTCTCAAAGTGTAGACGGGCGGTCCGAGCGTAGCCATTCAGCCTGTTTATGTAGTCGCACAGATGTTCATTACGTTCCCGCTTGGCGGAGTAGTAACGCGACAGTGCCGTCTGCGTGAACTGCGAGCAGTAGTAGCGGATGAACGCATCGCTCAACAGCTTCCACTTGCGCTTCGTCTTCTTCGGAAGTTGACGGAACCAATGAATGGCTCCGTCCCGGAGACTTAGCTCAAATGGAATGCACCATTTATCGGCATCTGTGTGGGTTCCAGTCATTTCATAGACGAACCCACGGAGCCACTGCATACAGTTCTCGCTCTTGTTGCGAGAGCCAGAGAACGGCGTGATGCGATCCAGCGGTCGGTGCGAAGCCATTTCAATCCTCGGTGTTGGGTCCACGTCGTTCAGCGTCGCTAGCTCATTCATCTGACGCATCAACTCGAGTTGAGGATCTTCCTCGTCGAATGTACGCACCAAAATGTTATCGTCACTGGACGAACCATCGCTGTCGACTTGACGACGTCCGGCACCACCTTTGGGAGCTCGCGCACCGCCTCGGCGACCGAACGAACCCTCGTTACTTGCGTAAATACGTTGCATACGGCTCTCCGAACGTGGCGTAACCATGTGCGAGTCTTGAAAGTACGGTGAAGCTTCGGTAGTGCCAAAGGCACCACGCTCAGCTCCACGCTTGGTCGGAGGAATACGAACGAGTCGTTGGGGCGTCGGCGGCAGTGGAATCTTAGACGGATCTTCATCTTGAATCATCGGTCGACTCACAGGCCGCTTTCCGGCATTGATGCCAACAGCGCCAAACGCCTTCCGAAGCTTCTTCTTCCATTTCTGGAGAGCAGATCCGGCTTCATGTGGACTCCAATCCTGGAGCGACATCGTCGATGGGTACGTCTCGTTCTCGAACCCCAGCGACAACAGTAGCAAAACTGAATCCTCGGCAACTTGACTAGTCGAAACCGAGTTGACTGGGTATTGAAGTTCCTGCGCAAGTGCAGGCCAGTCGGCCTTTTTCTTGGGGATGGGCTTGAACAGCTGCATCCACTCATCATCCTGCATCAGCGCTTGTACGCGGTCGAAAACGCGCTTGGCGGCTGGTGTATCACCGTTGATAGGTGGGCGAGGTGCCTTCAGCAGTGCTGAAAGCTTTGCACTCGCCACCGAAGGTTTAAAACCCTCTGTCCCATCGTCATAATCATCATAGGCCGGTTCCGGTCCCGCAACATCATCGAGCTCGTCGGCGAGGATCCTCGAAAGGGACTTGGTCGCCCCGCTCATCCCCGATGATAGCGTGGCCGTCTCCGGCGTCGCTGCGCCTGGCTCTGGAGCCGGCGTCTTATCTTCGTAATCTTCATAATCGTGGGCGTCAGGACCGATGTCCGCTTCGTCGTCGAAGCTCACTGAAAGCTCGGTGGCGGCTGCAAAGCGCGCAGCCGGGCTTGAGCTCTCGTTGCGAGCCCCGCCAGACTTGGCAGGCGTAACTGGTACCGTCGGTTGTCCTTTCGCCAAGTTTCTTTTCTTTTTCTTGTTCTTCTTCTCTTGGTAGCTCGTAAACTGGAAGGCCATACAAACAGTTCACAACGGTCACAATCTGTTCCCGGGTCGCGGCACCAGTTGTGGTGTTGGAAATCCCACGTGAACTCTAGCTACAGATGTAGTTAGGATGTTCCCACAACAATACGTCTACTAGGATAGTAAACGATCGTTCGGGCGGACCTGAAGACCCCAGTTCTGCCCTTGCACCGGGACAAACTGGACCTTGTAAACTACTTATATAGGCCAACCAGTAAAATAAGAACACGCTACTAGCACGAGCAAAGCTAGCAGGTGTTTTGAATCCTCGTGGTCCCAACAGCGGAAGGGTACCAGGCACGGGTAAGCCTTTTACGAGATCACCGAGTGTTCAACACTCGGCTGGAAGAAATAAAAGGGAGGCAATTCAAGCACTCCCAGTCGTGCAAATAGGCAACAATAAGCCGTCACGTAAAACCTCCCGATAATAATCGGCCAATACACAAAGTCTCTTGGCCTTGCCGGATGAACCCTCGCTACAGAGCTTCGAGTTCACCGACAGGCATAACACACTCAAACAAGCTTGACCTGACGCTTACCTTGAAGCCGGACGTCGCTCTGTGTGCTTGAGTGGAAATTCTGTTCTGTATTTAAGCTTACCCTTTCGGGTCTATTCCTAATAAGAAGTCCTAATCAAGTATACAAATATCAAGTGAACAATGATCCGTTATGGATCTTCTTGCATGCCAAGCGTCGTCTGCACTGTCGCATGAGCATCTTTAACGGTCCGCGCCCTGTCCCAGACGGTTAACGTGTCTTCCAAAGGTCGCTGAGTATTCCGCGAACTCATCCCAACCGCCACTGAGGGTTCGTACCGTAGATGGTCCGCTGAATGCGAATCCGGCCAGTCCATGGTTAATAATAATGACAGCCTGGATTCGGTGACATAGGGCCGTATCCGATATTTGTTGAAAACTCGGAGGTGACGCCGTCGAGTCCCTTGCACCTTGGCGTCTCTACATCACCCGACCGAGGGTTCGTCGCTTGAACAACTTGGGCGGTGTCACGTCTTTGTCGACGGGTGATAATCCGCAACCACGGAGAAATCACTACACCACATAACACTCTTCCACCGGCCTTATCAGAGGAGCCCGGGCCCTGGTCTCGCTTGACGCGACGTCGTCGACGGCGACCGTGACGTGGGGCTTTGCTACCCACGTCTGGGGATGTCGCAGCGCCGACATCCGAGGCGCTCGTGGCCTTGTGTGGTACTGTGGTACTGTGGTACCCACACAGGAAGCGTGTTCGACGCCTTCCGCTTCTGTTAAGGTCTGGGCGACCGCGTGTGGCACTATGTTACCCACACAGGAAGGTGTATCCGACGTCTTCCTCTTCAGTTAAGGTCTGGGCAACCGTGTGTGGAACTCTGTTACCCACCCTGAGCACGCTATTGTCGGTGTTCGTGACAGCTGCAGCTGTCTGCGGAGCTAAGTTACCTACTTGGTCAGCGCCTCTTCTATGCGCTGCCACCATCAAAAATCCTCGGAGTCGTCATATACGTCGACGACTCCCAAGCATCTGCCGGATGCTTTGGTACCCTGGCAACCCTTGCGGGCGCCCCGGGTCCTGACAGAGGTGGGAACATGACTCACCAATGCTCTGTCGGACTGTGCAGGGCGGCTGGCACCGATTGCCTTGCCTCGCCAGTCGATCCAGGGCTCGTGCTTCTCAAGCCAGGGCATGCCCAGTATCCTATCACATGGATCCATATCGAGAACAGTGAACTGCTCGAGGATGTCAAAGTCTTCAAACTTGACGGCCAGATCAACTTGGACATTGGGGACAGTTACGACCTTCCCGTCGGCCAGTCGCACTGACACCGTCCGGTTGCCCTTGCTTTCACTCAAAGCATCGGACAACTTGTTGCTATTACGAGCAACCGTCTGGCGGCGTGCGAAATTCTTCGACGCTCCAGAATCGATCAAGATTCTGAAGGGATGATCGTATCCCCGTACACATCCGTGTACTACGAGCAACCCGCCGCTGCTCTTCACCGATTCGAGAGTGCGAAGACTCTCATGTGCTAAGTCCCTGTGGTACGCGTCACCCGCGCACCCATCACGAAGACTTAGTTCTTCCCCAGTAGGGCGCCCCGGTCCTACTGGTTCCCGGCGTTCCTCTGTCCCCGGGATCCTGGCTTCTGCCAGCGACCCTTGAGGACGGGCTTGGGGAAAGACCGTCTGCGGAGTCTTTCCGCGGGACAGTCGCGCTTGAAGTGGCCCATCTTCCCGCAGCCGAAGCAGCGGATGTCACGCTGTTCGGCGGACCCGAGTTCCATGGGAACTGGTCCGTTGGGGATCGTTCGACCGGGATTCGACAAGGAACTCCCAGGCCACGCTGAGGCCGGCGTACGCGCCTGGCGATGGCTGTACTCTTCTTGAAGAGCCACTTATATCTCCTCTTCAAGGGTGTTTGACTGCACCCGGAACAGCTGAGTTCGTGCGGGGCCCACTCGAAGGCCGTCAATGAACACAGTCATCTTGATGTGTTCGTTGAGTGGGTTTCCCACTAGGGACGCCGTGAGCTCCCGTATTTTTTGGACGTACTCGTGCAGTTCACGCCTCCCTTGTTTGCACGAGAGGAAGCGCGAACGCTGGCGGTACTCGCAGTTCGCCGGGAGGAGCGCGGCTCGGAGCTCTTCACACAGCTGAGCCCAGGATGTGAAACATCCAGGGGATGTTGGCTCCGTGTGTACAACCAACGCTTAGCACGAACGCCAAGGTTGAAGAGTGCAAAAGCAACATGAAGTTGCTCGGTCGAGATCAGAGCCGCGTCCATCGCGAGCTCTACTTCTCGGACCCAGAAGTGAAGGTTTTCGCCTTCCTTCCCTTCCTACGGCTTAACCTTCAGCCGTATTGGCTTCGGGTGAGGCGGATTTGCTTCCGCCGCCGTAGCATGCAGGTTCTCCCGCACATGCGCGATAAGCCCCTGCTCGTACCCGTCAAACGCATTGACGCGCTCGAGCTGCTCGGCCGGTGTTGACACCACCAGGCTCTGCAGGGCCTCCATCCCGAAGATGCCTGCCATCTTCCGAACCGACTCGAACGGAGAGTCGTTCATATGGGAGAAGGTGCTCCTTTCCATGGCAACGAACTTCGGAGAGGTTCAGGTAGTCTACCCGCGGTGGCGTGGATTGACTACGAGTGCTACCAAGTGTGACGGGGTCACACAGCATCTAGAGGAAGTTGGCTTCCAAGAGTATACAAACTCTCAGTGAACGGCAGTTCACAGGTCCCCTGTTACCGAAAGGGAGCGTAATGACCAATTTAAGGTAGAATGCAAACTGAGTATATTTATAGGTAGATAAAGCTTGGGTTAAATAGAAACTATAAGTCACCTATAGAAAAGCAATGTCATCAGCCAATAGTTGGCTTTGGACGACCTTCGTACCTTGTACCAAATATCTCGAAGTATGACGTGTCACACTTCATGTAACCAGGGTACACTTAGGGCTACGTACCCCGTTACAGCCTCCCCCACTTAGGTTCGGTTTACCGACCAATCAGAATGAAGAAGTGTTCGTCACAAACTTTCAATCTCAAAGTCAAAAATTATCGACTTGGCCGCGCGAGCGCGGCGGAGGCTCACTTCACAGTTAGAGCCTCGAGCAGCAGTCTGTGCGCTCTTCTTCTTCGTCTCCGCTTCGACCGTTTACCATGCCTCGTGGCACTGCAAAGGGCGGTGCGAAGACACGCTCCAAGGCTACTGCCGGAAAGGCGCAAGCCAAGAGCACTAAGCCTCACGGCAAAGGCTCGGCACTTCAGGAGGCTACTTAGGTGGCCTCCGAGGCGATCGGTTCATCGGGCGACGCTGCTGTGGGTAAGCGAACAAGCAAGCGCCACAGCCCGTCGCCCTCGGCCTCTCCAGACAATCGTCTGAACCCTCGGTTCGTTGAACGTGAGTTCGACTCTGGCAGTGAGGACGAAGCCGAGTCCGAGAGCACGCACGATGCTCCTGCGGGCTCTGCGGGAGGGTACAGCCCAGTGCCCAGCGAGCACAAGGACGACAGCGTGCAGTCGCTCGCTCGTGACCAAGGTGATCACAGCCCCAGGACGTCCGTGCGCTCTGAGAGTCCGGCCGTCAAGACTAAGGGCACTCCCAAAGCTGGTGGCGATGAGGAAGAGAAACCTCGCAAACGTCTCTCGCTTGCCTAGGGTCTTGCGCGTGCTAAGACCACTAAAGTCGAAGGCGCCAAGCCCTCTAAGAAGCATACGGCTTCTTAGTCTCCACTCCGCGAGGAGAAGGAGACTCGGTACTCCCATCGGGGCCTCTTCGATTCCTCGGATGAAGAGGACGAGGAGGAAGAGGAAGAGGGTGCTATATTTGAGCCCCGTGAGATCTCAAATATTCTCGACCAGCAGCAGGAGGACTTCCAAGCTGCCCAGCGTGTGTGTGTGTGTCTGTGTGTGTGTGTGTGTGTGGGGGGGGGGGGTCCGGTGGTGGCACCCGTCAGTCAGGGAGCTGCCATCAACTCGCGAGGGTATTGGCCTCCCGAAGAGAGCTCTGGGGCTGACCTCTTCCTGGAGCTTCTCGCCGCTCCTCGTGACCTTGTTGGCGGCCACACCTCTAGGGGTATTTACGAGCGTACTCTTGTTCAGAAAGAACAGTTGTTTGTCGACAACTTGGAGACTGCTCGGTGTGTGCTTCTCGCGCCACACCGCATCCCCCTTAAAACCTTTACGACTTGTCGCAAGAAGCCCGAGAACCGGGGTGGTCTCTAACCTCTTTGGGGATACCCCTGGGTTATGCCCGAGAACTGTCCCACCTGGAGTTCTGGTGAGGACATGTTCTGGGCTTGGGTGGAGTCTCTCAAGTACTCATCCTCGGAGTTACGGGAACTCCATGAAGATCCGCTGCTGTCCCGCATCTTGGACCAGCGTGATCTTCGTGTTCGGTTTGCCCACATGGTCAGCAAGCGCATGCTGCCAAGGGGCATCCTGAAGCGCGCGGCTTCTAGCGCTCACGATGAGCGCGGATACGGAGTGTCTTCAACGTCCGTACCCCGTTCGGGCAAGAAGCCCCGGACTACTTATGAAGCTGCCGCCGCTTCTGTTCCCAGATTGCGACAGCCTTCGGGCAGTCCATCAGGAGCCGTTCAATCGGCTCCCACGAATTCTCGGAGTGAGCATAACCCCTCCACCTCACGAGGAGCTGTCGCTTACTGCGACGCCGTTGCTCCTGGAGGATCCGCTCCACGTGGAAGTGGACTTCTCCATTCCGGTCAAGCAGGAGCAGATGTGCCCTCGTACGAGTACGAGTACTCGGCGCCTCCCGAACGCCACTCTCGTCCGAGTGCTTCTCCTGCGGGTCCGACACAGGGCCCTGAGGTAGACCGCCTCCGTCAACGTGTTCTCGTGCTTGAGATTGCACTTGGCCTTGGGACTGGCGGTGATGCTGCCGCCCAGGCCGGGAATCAGGGCGAGCTCGCTCGTCTTGCGGGCCAACTAAACCTGTTGGAGCGTGAGGTCGCGAGCCTGCATCTGCGGGTGGATCGCCGGGCCTCTTCGTCCGATTTGGACGAGGCCTTCCGCATGTTCCGACAGATCGAGGCTCTTTTGCCACGTCCGAAGCCGCCTTCGACGCACTCCCAGACGTACGCGTATGGTGCGTACCCGGCGTACTCAGTGTACTTAGCGTATGGCTCCGGGGTCCGTTCGTACGGAGCCCCGCCCGCGTACGGTCTTGACCGCAGCTTTGCCATCCAGACCTAGGCTTGGGCGCCTGCTCCGACGCCCTCGTCGACGTCTGTGACCGGCCCTCGCTTTGAGGAGCTGGGCCAAGGTGGGTCTGCGAGTCAGTAACCCCTGCGGATCATAGCACCGCTTATGACGTCCAACGAAGAACGTCGGGTGCGTCGTCATTGACTTAGGCAGGTCGGTGGTGTGCGACGCACCATGCCTGAACAGGCCTGCGAATGGTCCAATGAAGCGGTGCTTCAGCTTGTTGCTGCCGACAGAGCTGACAGTGTCTAGCGGTAGGTTCCTCGTGTCTAGTAAGAGTCGTGTGCCGCCCACGCCGTGTTCTCTCGACGGCATGCGAGCTTTCATGGCTGTCTTCGATCCGAGTCATCCTTGTCAGCGTCTCCGGCGGATGCTCTCCCGGCTTCCATTCTTCTTTTCTCCGTCAGTTCTAAAGGAGGCTCGGCGGTGCTTGGCTTCCCAGACTCGACCTCGTACCTTGATACAGGTTCTTGGAGATATATGGGTGAAGCTTCGTGGCGACAGTCCTTTGGACTCGGCGGGGCGGCCCATCACGACGGATGAACAAGTGACTCGTTGCTTCGTTGCTCTCTACGAGCGTCGCCACTGGAACGTCGAGTCAAGCGTGTTGATGGGCCTCCATCCCGACTTGAACCCGACAGTCACGCCTGCTCAGCTCGCTGAAGTGTATGAGCTGTGGCTGGTGTACAAGCTCGAGCGCAAACGCCGTAGTGACACCCTACGGTCCTTGGTTGTCGTTGGCTACGACCAGCTCTACTGGGCGGTCACCCAGAAGCTCGGTGGCGAACCTGCTCCTCTCGTGGATGCTGAAGTATATTCTGATCCGTCCGTTCCTCACTATTCTCCGGTCAACCTTTCGTGGGTCCCGGCCGGAAGTGATTGGGTTCAGTGCGCGCACGACGTGGATCCTGGCGACCTTAGTGGCTGACCGACCCGGTGTTCACCCATACAATACGTGTTTCCGTGCTCGGAACGTGACTTCTTGGTTTTCGCTCCGCGCGGTATGGACCCCCAGGTCGTTGACGACGCTATCGAAGAAGACTTCGACGTTGCCGAACAAGCGCCTCCTGCTTACGCTCAGGGCGCTCCGCCTCGGTTGAATTGTCAAGGTATTCACATCTTCGCTGGGTCTTCTGTTGGTGAGCTCGGCTCGGATAGCGAGAGTGCATCTGATGACGAGTCGGCGGACGATGGGTTGGGTTCTCCCAGCCTCGGTGGCGCAACCTCGAGTATGTCTCTGTTCGGCACCCGACTTCCAGGTGGAACCTGTCCGCCTCACCACACGTCAGCTGAGTCGGGTTCTCGGGCAGGTGTCTCTTCCGCCTACTTCTGCGTCAGTCTCTTTGGCGAGCTCGGTGATGATACTCCTGGCTACGGCCGCAGACATTGCATCTCCTCCACCAGTCTCTCAGATAGCGATGTCTGCAACGCCGCAACACCTCCTATCATCGAGTCCATTGACCCCCCCCCAGTTGTCGCCGTCGGGTTCACCTTTCTTGGAGTCCGGATCGCCTTCTTTTTGAGTTTTTTTTTCTTCTTTCGACTAAGCGTCACTGTCGGTATCGCTCGTGGCTCCATTTCGTAATTATTCAGTATATGCAATTTCGACACAGTAGCATTCCATCTCAACTTGGCCTGTGTCGTCCGCCGAGTTGGTGTAACATTTGGTGCAATAAGCGTTAATCTTCATCTGCAACTTGCATCATTTGCAGACGGTTTTCGCGCTTCTTCTGTCGCAGATAGTCAAACAGGAGACCTCCACATGACAAATTCGACAGTGGTTCCCATGTAGGCTTATCGTAACCGACCCACTTAGCATTAAACTTCCGCTGGGATCGTGACGTACTCGTGGATAGTGGTAACTCATCGTCAAGAATGGCTTCGACTTCATACTGGTTCGCACTTCCATCGAGCTCCCCGATATCTTCCGGTAGCAATTCTTCGTCAAAGTCAAATCGCTGGGTTTCTTTTGAGGTCAGTGATTAGCCTCGTCTTGGGTCTCTCGCCGAGTTCGGTGACTGCTTTCAGACGCGATACATGGACCACTGGGTAGAACCTATATCCGCTCTTGTCGGGCAACACCGGTTCATAAGCAAATTCTTCCAGCTTCTTCTTCACCCTGAATGGTCCATGTCATCGATGCGGTAACTTCTTTGTCAGATCCGACTTGACTTGCTCCATAAACAACCAGACTTAGTCTTCTTCTTTGAATAAGGATTCAGTGGTAGCTTTACTTGCTTTGGCCTTCCCGCCTCCGCTACGCTTCGGCGGGAAAACTATTGAAAAAAGCGACGAACCCATGTGTATATAAATCGATTTTTTTAAATTTAATTTGGGTCAGCATCATGCTCACTTCTCTGTCCTATCAATTTATAGGAATTTGGTTTTTTGAAAGTAGCACTACCAATATGAGCTTGGTAAAAGTCTATGTACCCTTATTCGGAAGCTTGAGTCAGTGTGCTATTCGCTATTTTTTGTGTGTGTTTATAACAGCGACCAGCAAGTACATAACGCCATGAAAGTGGGTTCATATTTGGAGAGAATTCTGTTATTTTTCGGAATTCGTAGATATATTAGCAAAATATTACAAAACTTGCAGTAAATGCTCATTTCGATATGGCGATCCTATACACTTCAGCGTAATCACGATCGACGTGTGTAGTACTCGCTAATAGGCGCTCAATTGCATAAGGTTTTACTGCTTGTTAAGTCGATATGTATCAAATCAGAGGGAAATGTCATCAAATCGTTGGAAGAAAAACGGTATCAGCTAATAAGATCATTGTAATATTTTTCGTGTATTACACACAAAAAGCGAAATTCCTATAAATTGGTGGGACAGAGAAGTACCTGATTTAAGAAATAGTTATTCTAATGATGATTCTTGATGCAATCTCTTTTTTATTGCTGGCTATCACTGTATCTTCATCTTCCAGCCAAAACCACCAACACTTCAAATAACATTTATACATATACAACACAATATGTTTAGTTTAGCGTCGTGCTCGATACCACGGGCCATTTCTGAGCCACATCAGCGCAAACGATAGTAATGGCCCATCCAGCTTGCACTACTTACCTGCTTGTACTGCCTATTTCAGTTTGTAAGTAATGAAAGAATGTTCATTTCTAATATCAAACTCAATGAAAGCTAAACTATATTCAAATTGAACTAGTTTTAATGTATGTTGCCTTCATTTTGTGCTGATTCAGAAATAAAACTCGAATCTGTGCAGTTATGATTGAAGCATTTGAATATTGTGTCGCAAGACACGTTGATGCTGTTGCTGTTGACGGTAGTGTTTTCTATTTGATAATTTAACGATGTTTTCAGGATTATTGGATGTCATTTAGGCTCCGAGTTTATTAACGTTTCTTTATGGGGTCTACTTAACCAACAATAATTTGTGGTGTAGCGGGATCAGCAAAATCTGCGAGATTGCTGGATCCAACTTACCAACGGCGCCCAGACACCGACTAACGGAGGGGGTCCCCCGATGATCCGTGTTCTGCTGAACTTTCCTCACCTTGTGTACCCGTCGGTAGGGCGGGATCTTGCTCTCTCGGTAACTTCCGAAGCGTTCAAGTGGTGAAGCTTGAGTGTATTGGCGAGACGTGGGGATGGGGTGGAGCAGCAGTGGAAAATCTTCACTCTGCGTCCGTGGATGGTTCCGAATCCTAAGCGAATATTCGAGCTTATGGATCCGAGGCCTAGATCGTGGATCTGGCCGTAGGGTTTCCTTGTGGGTGTGTTCCCTTGCCTTTGTAGTTTCCTTTACGTCGTACTTGCCGCCTCCTGTGACGGGATCTTGAGAGTTGAGACCTTCTAGGGTATAACCGACCAAGTAGCAAATTCGGTTAACCCGTCGGATCTGCACGTGTATAGATAAAGCTCACTAGGTTGTAGGATCTGGCCAATGTATTATCCAGTTATCGCTACCAACACTAGATTCGCAATTCCCAACCTTCTCCGAGCTCGTACGGCCAAAGTAGTTCCGGTTTTTGAGGGCAGGAAGGCACTTGCGTGTTACTGTGCAAATTGAAGTCTGTATTGATACTTAAGCCTATACCTGCCTGGATTTCTACCTTCTATGTCTTTCACTCGTCAAATCCCTTACCAGGCTCGGCTGCATGTCCCTTCTTTCCTTGACCCATCATCCCAGCTGTATTATCTTCAGATCCACCGGATCCATGGCGTAATCAT
>NW_003303575.1:199225-200481 GCF_000142945.1 Phytophthora infestans T30-4 | reverse complement strand
GATTCCCAGACTGCTAGGGCAGCCGCGGACGAGAGCTTGGATCGACTCCGTGACGAGTTGCGCCTGACCCAAGAAGAGGTGGAAACTAACGACTATGTGAGATTTACCCATGGCGGATCCGCATTAGGGTCGGCGCGTGGAGGCCCCCCCCCCGCGCCAAATCCACCTCCCTCGTCGCCGGATGTAGCTCTGGCTCGACTCTCTGAGGAGCTGAAAGATACCAAGGAGTCGCTCGAGAAAGCGGCTGCTGGGCGAGACTACGCGCTCAAAGAATTCGTACGTATAAGTCAACTGCGCGACGAGATCCAAGCGAAGTTGGCGGACAGCGAACTTCAGCGGGACAAGGCGGCTACCGAGTGCGCGGATGCCAAGCGAACGCAAACTGGAATCCAAGCTCCGCCGCACGAGTACGTGGATCCTTTTGTGGTCCCCGCTAGTAACCCCATATTCACTTGTTATGTCAATCCAGGTGACAGATTGAAGGATGCCGATGCAACCGCAGCGAAACTCCAGGATCAACTCGCTGCAGCTCATGCTCAGCAGCAACAGCTGGTTCTGGAGCGCGATCGTGGCTTATCGGAGCGGGATTTGGCACGCCGCCGACTGGCGCTGGTTACAGCTGCTGTCTCGGATCCCCTTCCTCCCCTGTCTGGGCCCTCTCATGCCGCCAGCGTTTCTGCTCCTCTACCGTCTGTAAGTGGGGCGGATCCGTCGGCTGCGAAACGACCGCGCAGTGCGTCTCCTGCTTCTAGCACTGGATCCCCCCGTCCGCACAAGCATGCCCGAGCCTCCCCAAAAGCCAAGCCCAAAACGATTTCGGCCTCTAAGGCGGCCTCGCAGGCGGGATCCACATCTGCGTCCAAGGCGGGATCCACATCCACGTCCAAGACTTCCACCTCCCCCTCGAAGTCTGGTGCCGGATCCAAGTCCGGATCCACCGTTACATCCAAGTCGACATCAGTGTCTAAGACTGGATCTGTAGCTACGTCCCAAACCGGAGTGGGATCCAAGGCTGGATCCACTGCTGCTGCGTCAAAATCTGGATCTGGACCCAAGACTGGATCTACGGCGTCCAAGACTGGATCCGTTGCTGCATCCAAAACGCGATCGTCGACGAAGCGTACGTCGTCCTCCGGCCCTTATCCCTTCACTCTGGGCGATGAGGACGATGACGACGACGATGACGATGAAAGCCCGGAGGATTCGGAGGAGGCTCGAGTCGCTGATGATGCCTTGGAGGAAGACACGCGACGGGC
>NW_003303575.1:178341-184523 GCF_000142945.1 Phytophthora infestans T30-4 | reverse complement strand
AGATGGGCCACTTCAAGCGCGACTGTCCCGCGGAAAGACTCCGCAGACGGTCTTTTTCCAAGCCCGTCCTCAAGGGTCGCTGGCAGAAGCCAGGATTCCGGGTACAGGGGAACGCCGGGAGACTCCATCTGCGACCTTGTTTCGACATTCGGGGTCGTGTGGTTAGTCCGCCGAGCCGACGCCCTGCTGACTTGTTCGAGTTCATCTCCACTACTTTCAAACACAGATTCTCCAGGATCTGTTGACATGGCTTCGTGATCCTGACTTCCTCCTCTTGCTCTAGCCGAGTCTTCATCCAGCTCGTCCTCAAAGTGAACTCGGCGTACTCGGCTACGAGTGACTACCGTGACAAACGGGGTTTCCGCTGGGCTGTATGTGGCGTACAGTTCTTCGGCTACTCGGTTAATCATTCTCAGTTCTGCTTTCCTATCCGTTTCGAGAATTACTCGTCTAGCTTTAGCTTCAAGTGCTTCTGTAGCGATAGAATCAGCCGCTGCGTTATAGTGTCGCGCTATGTGTCGATACCGGACCGAGTTGAGTTGCTTCGTGAGATCCTTGTGTCGAGCTAGCTCCACTTGCAATGTTTCCTTCTTGCATGCTATCACCCCCATGGATTGCTGGATTGCAAGCCGGGAGTCACCCACGATAATCAAATCGGTTATCCCTCGGTCAATCGCCGCCAAGACTCCATTGTTCATGCCGGTGTACTCGGCGATGTTGACTGTGGTTGACGACAGGTACGCACTCGCAGCAATCTCAATGTCCCAATTCGGAAGGCGCCACAGTATCCACGAGCAACTGCCATACCCGCCGTATTTAGCCGTCTTCGCTGAGCCATCAAATGACAGCACACATCCTTCAAAGTCAGCTGGTATTCGGGCGTATAGCAGCGCTGGTTCCATTCGAACTGTCGCCGAGTTCTTGGGGGGGAGGCGCAAGGTGCTTCAAGGAATCGTCGAGTCCGATAAGCGGGGTTATCGACGCCTGGAGCAACTGGGCGAAGTCTACATCTCGCTCACGTACTCGCTTCACCTTCAAATCGTAGGGCGACAACATAACTGCGAAACTGACTGCGCGGCCGTACAGCGACTTTGACTTAAACACCCACTCCAACGTGGAGAAACGGATGTAGACGTGTAGCGTCTTTCCCGCCAAGAGAGTGTAGCACACTTTCAGCAATTGTAACAGCGCGACTACTTCTTTCTCAGCGGGATGATAGCCGAGTTCATTCTCCTTTAGTACGCGTCCGCAGAAGCGAACTGGGTGCAGCTTGTCGTCGTGCGGCTGCATCAATGTACTGCTTAGTGCCCACTCATTGGCGTACAACATTATATGTACTTCTTTCGCCGAGTTGAAATGACGCAGAATTGGAGCTTCTGCTACCGGTCTTTTGAGCTCGGTGAATGACGCTTTTGCTGACGCCAAGTCACCCCCAGGGCCAAAGTCCGTATCCTTGAGCTGATAGAGTACTGCTCCGTAAACAGCCAAGTTCTGGATGAATCGGCCGTAATAGTTCAGGGCACCGAGGAAAGCTTGCATCCCCTTCTTTGACGTCGGGAAGGCGAGCTCGGCGATCGCGGCTATCTTCTTCGCATCAGCGCGTATGCCACTCGGCGTAATCTCGTGCGATAGGAAATTAACCTTGGGTTGGACAAAGATACTCTTGGTAAAGCTGATGCTAATTCGACATTCTGTGAACCGGGCTAGTAATCGGTCGAGTGTCTTTAAGCAGGCGTCGAACGTCTCCCCTCCAAAACAGATATCATCGACAAACGACCTCCGCTTGAACACCGGAATCAAGGAAGACTGGTCTGGTTCTCCATTAGCAAACATGTCGCCGTCCGGTCCGTTGACCAAGTCTTGGACCGGATCGCAGTCAGTTTGTGATTGGTGGTCAGCTTCAAACTTCGTCAGCTGACTCTGCGTTGAATCGCTGACTCCGCCGAGCTCAACTCGCCGAGTTCCCGACTCGGCTTCAGCAACAGCCATTCGTTCGGCAAACAGCTGCCATCCTCCCTTTGGTGACCGTATCCCCATAGAGCGCTGTCGATCAGTCGCTGGTAAATCATAGGCGCATTCTTCAATCCGAACGGCATTCGTAACCATTCAAAGTATCCAAGTGCACAGACGAACGCTGAGATCTGCCGAGCTCGGCGTGTCATCAAGACTGCCCAGAATCCACTCGCAGCATCGAGAGAGCAAAACCACAAGTTCATTTTTGCAATTCGGTAAGCAGGTCATCAACCAGTGGCATAGCGTATTCCATCGGCGTCGTAACCGCATTAACCAGTTTATAGTCAATGCATAGCCGAATATCCACACCATTTTCTTGAGCACTATCACCACTGGCGAGGCCCAAGGGCTGCTCGAGAACGATATCAACCCAGCTCGAAGTAGCCCCTTCAACAACTCGTAAAGCTTGCTCAAGTGGCGGAGAGGTATCCGCCAAGCTCTCTGCTTAATGGGTGAGTGCCCTTGAACGTCGATGTCGCACAGTGCTCCGTACGCTGGAGGCGGCAGGGCATTACCACTTGAAATCATTATCCCTTCGTGCTTTTGCAGCTCTGTCACCAATTTAGCCGACTGTGCTGGCGTATGACTACTCGACTTGACGTTTGCAGCGCCATAGTCGAGTTCGGTAGGTTCAACTTCAGTGAGGTCGGGAAGGAAGGCCAGCTCGTGAGCGTAGTCCGTCAATTCCAGATCTGTTCCACTACGCTCAAAGGCGTTGGTCGTACCATCGTCAACATCATCCTCTTGATCGTCTTCGGTCGCGGCGATAGCCAAGTAGTGTTGTCTTAGGGTTTCTGTTGGGTCTCTCGTCGAGTTGCACTCGTCATCTTCAGCTTGTCCTAAACCGTAGTCAATTCCGCCGGGGTCGAACACCGTCGCCGCTGAGTTCGTTACTCCGACCTCAGCTATAGTACCTTCCAACAGTGATACCTCTGGTAATTCATAGTGGTCGGCTGCGTCAGAGCCCGTATTCGCTGAGTTCACTGCGATGGTCGATCTGACTCCTGCGTGTTCAAACTTGGCTCCGAGGTAGATGGTATCATCGTCACGCTGTCTAACTACTTCCGGACCGGTCGTAGTCTCCATAGTCTCCAACGCTGAGTCCGCCGTAGCTGGGTCGTCGTTCGGCTTTATTCCTTCAGGTAGTAATACCTCCCGACTATCATAGTCCTTGGTCGCGTCGGAGTGATCATCCGCTGAGTTGGTTGTGACGGCAGAACTAACTTCCGTGCATGCAAACGCGTCTTCGGCATAGCTGACATCCTGACAACATGCTGTGGCCACGTCCGAGGCACTCTCAGTGTTTAGATCTGCTGACGCCGAGTACACTGCCCCCGACTGGACAATGCAGGCTTCCGGTGTACCCATCGCTGAGTTCACCACGGCTGCGGAACTTGGTCTAATGACTCCAAACTTGGCTCGGTTGTCAGCAACGGGTTGGGCGTCACTTAGGGCGCGTTCCGAGCGTTCTTCAAGGTCTCCTTCCGTTATAGCTGAGTCTTCGGTCGCCGACACGTCTTCCTTGGCCCTTACTTCACTTGTTTCTTCAACCGCTGAGTTCGTGTTGACGTCAGAAATGGCGCCATCGTCTTCAAACTTGGACAGCTGATAAGAGACATATTGGCCATCGTGTATCACCGGCGTACGATCCGCTCGGATGTCTTCCAGCCTGAACGCTGAGTTTATAGCCGGGTCACCCCTTGTCACACCTGAAGTCGATATGACGTCTGCGTTACCGCGACGCCTCTCGTCGTCGCCGGCTTCAGTATCAGCTTCGATCCTTCTCCAGCGTTCGGCGCATGTTAATTCTGGTCCACTTTCCACTGGATGAGGTCGTCTTTCCACCGCCGTCGGAGTTGGTATTTTCGTCTTTCCACAGCTGGCGGCTGGTGTGACAACCAGTCTTCGTACAGTCGTTGTTCTTTCTGCAGCAAATCTTTATCCATCGCCGACTCAAATGCCAATATCTGCCAGTCACGGTACTTCGCCGAGTTCACGCGGACATATCCCTCATTGGCCAGTACTCCGTGTGGTTGCCATTTTATCACATAAAAGTGAGGTGGGCACCAGACTGACGTCGGTCGTACGTTCGTAATCAGGACATGGGTTGGTTTTCCTCGGCGACTAAAAACAACTGTTTGAATCCAACCCTTCGTCTGTCGCACCCACAAGTCATGCGTCGACTCACTGGGTTGTCGCCTGGGCAATTTGAACTCAGCGGTCATTCGACTTTCGATTGTTAACCCATCTGGTGGCCCACATGGGACATTTGGTCCGAACTCGGTCTTTGTCGGCGCATTACTTGATTGGATGAGTGGGATCACCATCTCATCGGGTAGCTTGACCGCCGGGTTGTACAGATCCAGACGGATCCCAGCTGGGATCATGAAGTCAGTGCCGAGAATCAAATCGACTCCGGCATGATGAGGCATTATCCATACTTCAAACTCGTATGCCACTTCCCAGCCGAGTGTCACCTTCACAACTGCTCTTGACGTTGTCACCATTCTATCTTTACTTATTCCTTGTATGTCGATTCGCTTATCTCGGCTGGCCACTCTCTTGAGACGCAGTTTCCTCGCGAAGTATTCACTAATCGCCGAGACATTTGCTCCGGTATCCAATAATATCTTGGTCCTTCGGTCGTTCACTGCACCCAATACGAGAGCTCTCATTCTAACTCGGCGATCAAACGTCTGTGCTGACCACCATCCCAGCCGTTCTCCCAGAAGCAGATTCATGATTCTGGTACGATGCACAGCCTGGTCTGACTGCCGAGTTACACTTGCAATCGCTCGGTGGTCATCATCTAACTCACCGAGCTCACGTTCAATTACGTCGATTTCACACATCCAATTGCCATCCCCGCTTCTTCCCTCGGGCCGTCCTGCTTCGCCTACGAAGGCAAACAAGAAGTTTGCCTCAACTGCAGGTTCAGCTGACTGTGGCAGCCCGGCATATTCCAACCCAGTCAGTGTTGGCGGGCCGCCGAGTTTAAATCACTCGGCGCGTAAAGGTTTTGCCGGTCTTCTGGCACTTGCGATTTGTCGACAGAGTTTTTTACGAACGCAGCCAGCTTCTCATATTGACGAAACAGCTCACACTGGCCGCCTTCATGGACTTGTCTGCAGAATTTGCAGCGTCGTCGACAGTAGTGAGCCGAGTGCCCATTCTTCCACAAGCTGCACAAGGTCCACGCTGAGAGTTGTCGCGTGATCCATCTCCACGGTTCGACTGTTCTCGTTGGTTGTACGGTCGCGGAGGTCGGTTCGCTGAGTTTCCCCAACTTCGATTTGAGCCACTCTGGTCTCCCGCCGAGTTCTCTCGGCGGTCCGGTGTATTTCCTTTATCATTGGAAACGCCGGCGCTTATGTAGTCGTCGTCTTCCGCCGAGTCGTGTCCTCCGGACTGGTCCTCATCATCCCATTCGTCTTCGGAGTTGTACGGACTCGGCGGGTTCTGATCGATGAGTTCCTCCCCGTCGGAGTCAGCGTCAACGACAGTGACTTGGCGGTCGCGGTTTTCTTCCTTGCGACTGCGCTTCTCATCTCGACGTCCATCTCGGCGGCTCTGATCCTCCCGCTTGTCATCTCGGCCTCGTGTGATCACGAGTCGGTCGCGTTGCTTCTTGCGCTTCTCGCCGAGGATCCGACGATTGATTATCTGTTCCACCTTACTGATGTCTTCCAACTGCAAGGGGTACATCAAATCCATCACATCGTCATCACCACAATGCAGCAAGAAGTGTTCGACATGGTCAGCCGCGTCGGCGCCACCTTTCTCGTACTGGATCTTGGCTGTCCGAGCATACCCGTTGAGTCGGATCAGGAAGTCGCAGATCGGTTCATTGACTTTACGTCTCGCCGAGTAGTAACGAGTGCGGGCGGATTGGTCGAACTGTGAGCAATAATAATCCAGGAACGCCTCGCTGAGTAGTTTCCAACGTCGCTGAGTCTTCTTCGGCAGCTGCCTGTACCAACTCTTCGCCGCGCGTCCCAAGCATAGCGAGAAAGGTTCGCACCAGGCACTTTGGGGCATCCTGGTGCTCTTTATCTCGTAGATGAAACGCTTGAGATACTGGAGCGACGCGTCAGAGCGGTAGCGCTTTCCTTCGAACTCGGCGATTTTGTACAGAGCGAGGCGTGGGTTCGGACTTCTAGGTTCTGCGT
>NW_003303575.1:174405-176960 GCF_000142945.1 Phytophthora infestans T30-4 | reverse complement strand
CAGAGCCGGATCGCTCCAGTACAGATCCACGAAATGCGTACCACGAGGTATTGAAGACCTCCAGATTACACTGGAACGAGAAGTACGTGGTGTTGTACGGATGCTGATGCGGCGCATTCATCCATCCAGTACACCAGAGCTGACGAGCATCGAGAGCCGGAGTGGATCGCTGGAACGACCTTGGACTCGACCAGTGGGCCAAAGACTCTGCGTAAGATGGAGTAGCTTCACTTAGCTAGCAGAACGAAAAAAATCAAGTGATACTGTCTCTGCTACTTCGCGTTAAGTAGACAGTCGAGCGCGTCGCCTTCAAAGACACTTTGAGAGGCCTCGAAAGATCTTGCAAAGGAAACATTCCGCAGCACTTGGCACACCTCATCAAATGTTGGACGGCAACTTGGCTCGCCGTCCCAACATCGCTTCATTAATTCCTGCAACAAACAAACTAATTATCCAGAGAAGGCAATGGGAGCATCAAGTACCGGAAGGTATTTGTTACCTGACACTCGCGCGGGCAATCCACTGTCGGAACGCGGAAGCGCTCTCCTGCGAGGACACGTCTCTTAATATCGGAGACATCGTAGCCTCGAAACGGAATATCGCGGCTGAAAATCTATCAGCGTGGACACATTAGAGCAGCTAGGCGCCAAGTCACTAGTGATGTTTCTCACCTCCCATAGAAGAATTCCGAACATGAAGACATCCACAGCTTTGGAGAACGGTTGTCCGCTCAGCAGTTCAGGCGGCATGTAGCTGGGCGTCCCTGCCGTCGTGAATTTTGTGCTACTCAACAGCGTTGAGTTGTGTACAAGCGTGAACAATACGGAAGAAACTCACCGTACGAGACCAAAATCGCAGAGCTTGGCTACACCTTTTTGGTCAAGCAGGACGTTGGCACTTTTCAGGTCACTACGCAATTGACAGAAAAGGTAGTCTTCATTTCGAAAGAAAGTGTATGCATGAAAAACAAGACAAATGTACCGATGGATAACCGCAGGTCTCCTAGAGTGCAAGAAGCGCATACCGTCTGCAATCTCTCCCTTCCAGCGATTGTAAATATAATAATAATCCGGCAAAAATTGCAGGTAATTTGAGTTGACTCACGGCGATACGAGTCATTTGTTGGGAGCTCAAGTACGTATTGGTTCCGTGGAGCAAGTGATGAAGCGAAAAGTCGCAGAGTTCCATCACCATGCACAGATTGGGCGGCTCTAAGCATGCTCCGATCAAGTTGACCACATTCGGATGCCTCAGTTTGCTATTAAAGCCTGGCATGTTAGATTCGTTGACATCTAGAAGCATCACCACAGGCTATCTGAATATGTATTCCCGGGGCACTCCTCTACTCGCGTTTCCATCCCCAACAAAACCTTGCAAACCGTCGGTGAACTCCGAAAGGCGGGCGCTAAGAAGACGAGTATTTTTAAATTTATTAAGGAAAAGTCGGACAGCAATCCAAGTGCTCAGGACGTTCAAAATCTAGTTCGGAAATTGAAGGATCGTGAAAACGGAAAGGGACCAACTTCTAGCGCAAAACGGATGAAGACGTGGATGTCAGAGTTTGGTTACCGGCCCGGGAATGTCGGTCGTATATTCGTTGATGAAATGGATGGAAAGGTACTATTACATTTATAATTGGTTTTAACTATTGTCTAAAAATTGTGCAATTGTCATGGTAGAAAATTGCTACGTGCATTACTCTTCAAACGAAACACATGCGGTCTCTCTTCAAACAATTTCCAGAAGTCCTTCTGATTGACGCGAAATCGCTCGAAGTACAAGGTCTTCTCCTTCATGGCCCACGATACGTTCGGGAAAGGTCAATTTGTGCAGCACTCTCTGCTACAGAACGAGCGATGGCCGACGTTGCTAACAGCGCTGGAGGAATTTAAGGCTAACAACCCTGCAAGGACAAAGTTGCAGTGTATCCTTATTGACAAGGACCTCACCGAGATGTCAGTGTTGAAGAAGGCCTTCCCCAACGTTGCTATTTTGCTCTACCAGTTCCACGTTCTTAAATATTTGCGAGAAGAAATCGCATCGTCCGACTACGGGTTCAGTTCTACGACCCGATGAATTCCACCTGCGGGGCCAATATTCGACCACTTGCCGAGAAGTTGGTGGCGATGCTACCTGATTTCGTCCCAAGAAAATATCGAACCCGTGCCTACCAAAGTGATCTCGGAGTGCAAGTCGATAACTACAACTGTGGGATTTACATGCTAGTAGCCTTCGAGATATTTTGTGGCGCCGAATGTCTTAGTTTGCTGAGTAAAAAGGAGATTTAGTATCTGCGTGCGCTATAGATATCTGTGCATGTGCATTTAGCGATAACAAGTTAGTTCATTTTTCTAATGCAGACTAGTGCTGGATGTTCGCCACAATTTCATTTGATGGATACCTGGATGCTATGCATGCAATAGCAAAATGTCAGAATGACACACACGTGTGTTCTTCTCTCTACATGCTGCTCTGCTCTCTCAATGAGCTTCCGGCTATACGTATATTTTCGAGGACACTTCATTAGATGACCCTCCGGCTCTAGCTAAGTCGGC
>NW_003303575.1:169932-174305 GCF_000142945.1 Phytophthora infestans T30-4 | reverse complement strand
CGAATGCGTGTTGAGCTCGGATCCACCGAGATTCTGCCTTTTCCATGTTCTGATCCGTCGTCTCTATCCAGACTGGATCCTCTCTCCGTTGGTCCCGGGGTGGATCCAGCTCCTGTTTCAGGTCCTCTTCTGGCGTCGTACCACTTGGATTCCTTCGTGGATCCGACGTCTCCCGGGCCAGAGCTTGTTGGATTTTTATCCGGACAGCTGGTGTGGTCATCGCAGCAAAATCTACCTCTCTCAATTCATACAATACCGCGGCAAACAGGGCGTAATCCTCGATGAACCGACTGTAGTAGTTCAAACTGCCCAAGAAGGATTGCATCGCCCGTAACGACTGCGGGAAGGACAAATCGGCTAACGAAGACAGGTCTTTAGGATTCGCCTCCAATCCCTCTTGGAAACTCGATGACGTAAGTAATCCACCTTGCGAATCCCCCAATAGCTCTTCACCACGCTGATAGAGAGATTCCACTTAGTACACGCCTCCAGTAGGGATGTCACTCTTTCGCACAACTGATCCCACGATATTGCCGGGATTAGAATGTCGTCGATGTAAGATCTGCGTCCTAGCACGGACGGGGTTCCAGGATCCCCTGGCTCTCCTGCCTCAAATGGATCTACTTCCGTATGACCTTCCCCGGATCCACCCCTTTTGGGTTCCGGTATTCGGGTGAATCCATAGAGAGCGTTATCGATCAGACGTTGGTAGATCTGGGGTGCGTTCTTCAATCCAAACGGCATCCGGTTCCACTCGAACAGTCCAAACGGTGTGATGAATGCGGATATCGCGCGAGCTCGATCCGTCATAGTCACTACCCAAAACCCGCTGGCCATGTCAAGAGAGCAGTACCAGAGTACTTTATCCAAATCTTCCAACAGTTCATTGATTAGAGGCATCGGATACACCATCAATCGAGTCAAGCCGTTAACCAGCCGGTAATCAATGCACAGACGAATATCCACCCCGTTCTTCTTGATGATGATTACCACTGGGGATGCCCACGGGGACGTTGAGAAACTGATGATCTTGGCTTGCAGCAGGCCCTTAATCAGATCCGATAGTTTTTCTCGGAACTGAGGTGCCACCTTCCGCACCCTCTGAGCGATCGGTTTCGCGTCGCCGACATCGATGGCACATTTGACTCCGCGAGCAGCAGGCGGTAGCGCATTACCTTTACCAATCAGCAGATGTCGGCTTTCCCAGATCTTCTGACGCAGACGATCCACTTCAGCGGGTTCATTCGCCCCTGGATCCACTTGGATATCATCAATCGTGACCTCTTCTGTGGTCAGTGGTACCTCCGGGATCACCGCCAGGCCTTCTCCGAGATCCTCGGCGTGTAGATCCCCGCCTTCATGGTAACAGACTTGATCATCTTCCGTCTTCGTCGGATCCACCATTGGATCCAAGCACCGCGACCCTCTTTCACCTGTCAGTCCTTCTGTCTTCGTGGAATCAGGTACCCTGGTACCGGGGAAGCCGCCAGTTGGATCGACTTGATCATCTAGCGAGTTTAAACACGACGGTTCTTGTTTGACTAGTGTTGCCACTCTCAGTAAGGATCCAGGCACTTTATCCAATGGAAAGCTTGGATCCACTTGTGGATACATGGGGAAATGTACTGGTTCGGCCTTAGCCCTCTGCAATCCTTCATCCACCCAACCTGCGTTATCTAAAGGCCGACTCTGGGGATTGTCCCCGTCGTGGATCCAACCTCCATTGCTTGGATCTCAACCCGTCGATCCCTCTGCAGGATCTTTCGCGGAGTTGGATATGAAGGCCGATCCACCAAGGGGCCAGTTGGCTCCGCCGGGAGCTCCACCTCTCTGAGAGGTTCGATCTCGGTAGTCGCCTCGTACACCAGATTCTGCCATTCTTTGTAGCGGTGGGATCCCACTGACACATATCCAGGTCGCCTAGGGATACCGTCCTTCGCCAACCATCGTCCGATCTCCTCATAATGGTCCAGTAATAGTCTCTTGTCGCTGACGTTCGTGACCTGGAGGTATTGTGATCGACCTGGTCCTTGGATTACTGTAGGCACCCATTTCTCGCCCCGAGTGACCCACAGTTTCTCATGTTCCACCCACTTTAGCCGGTCTGACAGCTCCCAAGTTTCCCCGGGCTCGATCCAGGTGGTCTTATCCGCCCTTATGATCCTCATCTTCGCTCCATACAGCGGCCGCCGTCCGCTGAGCTGGATCCGCATCTCGTCAGGGAAACAAAGTGTCCCATCCGCCAGATCCAACCTCACTCCGGCCGGCACCATGAAATCCATCCCAAGGATGGCGTCTTGACCAGCGAGATCCCCGACCCAAATGTCAAACCAATACACCAAACAACCTGCCAGCGTGATCTTGATCCGCGTTCTCCCGTTCGTACGGTACACGCCTTCACCAATCCCAACACAATCTTGGATCCGACTCCCATCCACTTGGTACCCAACCTTACGAGCAAAGGCGGTATCCAGTATAGACACCTCGGCACCACTATCTAGGAGTAGGATTGCTTTTTCATTGTTGATCTTGCCCTCTACCTTGGCTTGTCTGAACCACTTTCCTGGGGCATGGTACTTCCAGTATCCACGGGACTCCCCGGTTAGCAGATCCATGGATCCAACATCCTCAGATCCACAGGATCCAGTGACCAGACAGACCTTAGGTGGATCTGCAGTGACTTCACCCTTGGTAGGCTCAAACCATCGACCATGTTGGCGTTTCTCCCAATAACCACGTGCCTCTCCTCTGTGTAGATCCAGGGTTGAAGAGACTTCGGATCTGGAAAACTCATCCACTTGGCGCAAACTAGAGACCTTGGCAACTGACACTTCATGTAGATCACGTGTATTATCGACTGGATCTAGGGTCCTGCTACCTGGATCTAGCGATGTCTTGTTCACAAATGCATAAATGCAATACCTAGAACGCTCAGCTCGTACCGGATTCAAACCGGCGAGCGTCCTAGTTTAACATCTTCTCGGCCACTTCTGGCAACATCCCTCTGTGCTTGGCTGGATCAAACCATTGGCGGATCTGGTTGTAGAATTCTTCCATCGGGCACTTGCCGACGTCGTGAATCTCGCCACACCCGCGACACACGTAGAAGCAATGATCTCCGGGATGACCTTTCTTGCCACACTTCTCACAGACCAGATGTTTCCAGCATCCAGATTCAGTGTGCTTCCGGGGTCCGCACTGCGAACACCTGACCTGGGCTGTCCCGTCCATGAGATCTCGGGATCTGTACATCCCACGGTCCCCGGGTACGGTATCCCTCGGTCGAGAGTTGTCTCCGGTCTTCGCCGTTCGATCGTTGGACGCAGTGAGACAGACTCGACGGTAATCTTCAGGGTCGGAGTCCGAACCGTCGGATCCTGACTCAGTTCCTGAGTCAGGCGCCGTGACTTGGTGGACACGTCGAGCTGGGGCCGTGGGCGTCGGAGCCTTTTGGCGATACTTGCCGGATCCGACCGCCGCCTTCTTCTGGCGGTGTTTCGCGCGACCCACCGCCCGCAGCACTTCCTCAAGCTCATCTGCGTCTGGAAGACGTAACAGGGTCAGCCTGTCGGCCAGATCCACATCTCCCAACGTCTCGATGAAGTGATCCACGTGTTCCCGCAGTACCTTGGATCCCCCATCCTTGATCTTCAACTTGGCCCGTAGACCGGCCACATTTAGTCGATGTAGGTATTCCAGCGGGGATTCATCCGATCTGCGGCGAGCATGGTAGTATTGTCGTACCACCGACACTCCCAATCCACAGTACTGGGTCTGGAAGCTGCGCAGCAAATCTGGCCCATTTGTTCCTGGTGGATCTGCCCAGCTGCCGATACCAGTTCCTGGCTGGCCCCGCTAGCAGATTCGCAAAGGTCAAACACTTCTCAGCATCCGACGCTTGATCTCTCATGAGGGCCGACTTAACTTTGCTGATCCATGTTCTCGCTCGGTCCTCATCTTGATCCTTGCCCGTGAACTCCTTCAGATCCGATATGGCTGAGATCCGTACCCTCTGGATCATGGACGATCCACCTGCCCCGGCTGTGGCTGTTGCTACCACTGCTGACGAAGTGGATGGGCCATCCAGATCATCTGGGTCGAACTCATCATGGGAGTTGTCTCCCTCCACGGACTCCATCTCCACGTCTCGTGCTCCATGTTCGTGAAGCACTTGCACTTGTGGCCCGGGCGCTCTCATACCCTGTTCGGCCAGGAAACGACTCATCGCAGCTTCGAAGTGTCGCTGCAGGGTGCCCGAGGAAGTGTCGGAAGAGCCTGTGGCCGTCTGGTCCACTGGCGAGATCGGATCCGTGAGGCGATTACCTTGAGCCCGATCTGACGATAATCTCACTGGCTTCTTGTCGGATCTGGCT
>NW_003303575.1:143136-146537 GCF_000142945.1 Phytophthora infestans T30-4 | reverse complement strand
GTTGCCTATTTGCACGACTGGGAGTGCTTGAATTGCCTCCCTTTTATTTCTTCCAGCCGAGTGTTAAACACTCGGTGATCTCGTAAAAGGCTTACCCGTGCCTGGTACCCTTTTTGCTGTTGGGACCACAAGGATTCAAAACACCTGCTAGCTTTGCTCGTGCTAGTAGCGTGTTCTTATTTTACTGGTTGGCCTATATAAGTAGTTTACAAGGTCCAGTTTGTCCCGGTGCAAGGGCAGAACTGGGGTCTTCAGGTCCGCCCGAACGATCGTTTACTATCCTAGTAGACGTATTGTTGTGGGAACATCCTAACTACATCTGTAGCTAGAGTTCACGTGGGATTTCCAACACCACACAGACGACTTTTCCTCTTGGAGGCCCGGCTTGTATCTGTCCGAAGTATCAAAAACAGTTAAGCTATAGTCATATACGATAATTTTTCGCAATACAGCACGAACCAATTTCGTCCAAAAGTTCCTGCAACGTATCACTCGAATCGCTATCAAGTGTGATGTCAACATTACGGTCGTCGTATTCAGACCCGGAAGAAGAAGAGCTCAGCTCGAAAAGGGCGTCTATGTCATCTAAACAACAGAAGCATTAACGTTGGGGATTTTTTTTTGTAATGACCACAAATATAGCAAAGAAGCTGTGATACGTACCTTCAGACATTTAAGTTGCGATCTCCAGTCAGCTGTCGCGTCAGTGAGCGATCGTCTAGCAGGAAAACAGGTAGAATTCTTCCCGTGTGTGACGGCTTTCGACACGTGGCTCAGATTTCTCGAATGAACCTCAAAATTAAACGGCCAGGATTCATCGCACTTGACGATATTCTTCGAACTTAGTTGAGATTTTAGTGTACACACTGGTTATTTTCCGGCCCCGATTTTAAATTTCACGTGTAAGTTTTACAATTCAGGCAATATCATGAATAGTTTAAGAGCGCTCATATTCTCAAGTTCCTTTTAACGGTACTATTTATGCAAATTCCCTATGGTGCTTGAACTACTTCGGTCATTGAATTTGACACATAGTTGCAAAATTTGCATTACGTATTTTACAACTATGTTTAAGCGCTGTATTCGGATCGTTCTTTGGACCCTTCAATCAATTAATAGAGATTCTTTAAGGCCTTTACCACGTTCTTATATCGAATAAAGATGCCCCCCAAGAATGGGCTTAACTCCACCCGGCTGGCCACTTTTTGCGCGAAAAAATAAAAAAATTTGAAAGTTTGTTTTTGTAAGTACATAGCTGCGCCAGTACGACTAAGGCTTGATTTTTATTAGCTACTCGCTGCTGTCCGTAAAACAAATCCGTAGGAAAGCACATAGGGAATACGGCAAGCCCGCAGCACGTTCATGCAGCGCGTTTGCACTCGTCTGCGGACTTACCGTATAGTGTCATACCTTTACTCCAAATTAACCGAATAATACTATAACTTAAAAGAATGTAAACAAATAAAAGTCGATGATATTCTGTCGATTAATAAACAACCGTTGGAAGCCAGGATTATTGACATGGAACTGTATAAAACTCAGTCATGGCTAGCTCCACAATTGCGAAATAAATAAAATTTCATACCGGCTCGATTCCTTACCGACTCGTTTATTTCCGATGAGATTAAATTCTCCAACGGTATCGTTTCCTTTCCATTTTACCAGCTAGCGATAAGATGCGTCAAGACGATACCGGCGTTGCTGCAGGAGTTCCGACCGACGCGATCGTGCAATAAGCCATGCGTGTAGGTCCAGAGCAATATGCTTCACAGCCTGGAGTAGGACCGGAGCTGACGTGCAAAATGATGGAGATAACGCCGAAGACATCGCACAGGTGGCAACAAATACCTAAAGGAGGGTGAACGTATGGATGTAGAAGAAGATCGTGATGTAGAGGCTGGGCAACGCCCGTGAAGTATTATGCCAACTGGGAAGCCTGGCAGTCGTACTTTATCGATTACTGTCGGCGAACGATGCAGGTTGTTCCCGCGAAGGAGACAGTGTCACGTGCTGAGCGAAGCAAGCGACTAAAGAAGACTAAGAAAGGCGTGGATGAAAATCAGCTGGCTCCAGAGGGATTCGGTTCCTATCTGCGCACCTACATCTGCACTCACGGCTGGAAGAAGCAGAAGTCCCGCAGTGAAGGCAGCCGGCCACGGCAGCACATCCGGTTGCTGCCCGCTGCAGATGCTCTGCTAGAGCTGGACGAGATGTCCATTGCCGAGTTCGGCGAAGCCTTAAAGGCAGGCGAGCTAGCCGAGGTGGTCTTGCTGGGACCTGAGGAGGAGTTGAACTCCTCATCCGTCGTGGACGACGCGGTCCTAGAGGAAACCAAGAAGGCGCTGAGCGCAAGAAGTGGATCGGCGATCCTCAAAGATCCTTCGGATCCCTTCTACCCGGTGGTGAAGGAGTATGGAGACGTTGTCTCGAAAGACCCACCAACGGGCCTGCCTCCGTATCGAGGCGTGTGTCATGAGATTGACCTGGTTCCTGGAACCAAATACTGCGTAACAAGGCAATGGCCTTTGCCGAGAGAGCAGTGTGACGTCATTGACGCATTCTTCCGTGCGAAGCACGAGGCAGGGATGGTGCGCGAGAGTAAGTCTCCGCACTCGACACCCACGTTCTGTGTCAGAAAGCCGAACGGCAAGTGGCGCACTGTTCATGCTTTTAACAAGCTAAATGCGGCCACTATCCCGGCGCAAACGCCGATTCCTCGCAAGGATGTTCTGCAGAACAACATGGTAGGCTGTACGTTGTACAGCGCGCTCGACTTGGTCGATGGCTACTACCAATTGCTCATGAGAGCGACCGACATTCCGCTGACAGCGGTGAGTACTCCGAGCGGTATGCTCTGGGAGTGGCTGGTGATGCCCCAGGGGCTGTCGAACGCACCAGCAACGTTCAATCGTCTTGTGACGCAGTTGTTTAGGCCCCACCGGGCGTACGCTCAGACGTACTTTGACGATATATTCGTCCATAGTCGTGCCGAGCACGGAAAGTCAGACGTGGATAACCACATTGACCACTTGCGAGCGGTGCTCGAGTGCATGCGCACTAATAAGTTGTATGCCAACTTGGACAAGTGCGTCTTTGGCGCGGAGGAGATACCTTTCCTCGGGTGCTCCATTGGGAAGCGTGGCTTACGGGCAGATCCTGCCAAAGTCAAGGCCATCGTGGACTGGCCGGCTCCCAAGAACCAAAAAGACTTACGCAAGTGGCTAGGCTTAGCCAATTACTTGCACAAGAACAGCGCGAATTACGCGGAGATGGATCGGCCATTATCAGATCTCCTTAAGAAGGTGCCCCCATGGAGCTAGAACGTCCGACTAACACGCATCACTTTTTAGATGTGAAGAGAAGCCTTTCTCCAGACTCCGATTCCTTGTGCTAATCGAAAC
>NW_003303575.1:140444-143036 GCF_000142945.1 Phytophthora infestans T30-4 | reverse complement strand
ACGCGAATCTTGTGCCCCGAGACACTATACCAAGCCCCCAGTATAAGGTCGTAGAGGTTCGGAGGCTCGTCCGAGACGCTTCAGCACGCGTTTATGGACGAGACTGGCGACCGCACCTGTATCGGCTAGCATTTCGGACGGGCAGCAATCGATAAAGCCGTCCGACAGCGCTTGCACGCCACCGACGCTGCAGATGACACGCTTGCCATCCGGCACGACACTTTCACCGTCGTCGAAGACGTCATCGCCGCTCACTTCGCGCAGCCCAGGGCTTCTCCGCGGCTTGGGAGCTCTTCTCACGTTTAAGGAATAAACCTCGGGCTCCTCTTCTCCTATTTTGGGATCTCCGTCCTTGATAGTCGCACCGAAAGTCACCCTCTTCCTGGAACTTGTCGCAACGGTCGCAGCCACTATTTTTGACGTCTCGTCCCGTCTGTCGCATAGCTTGTCGCGAATAACGGAAGCTTCTGTCTCGAAATAGTCACGTGCCCAGGCCAACGCTCGATTTTGGAACGTCTCAGCCAGCGTTCCACCCACTTCGACGAGGTATCCTCGGAATGAGTCCTCGTCCAAGAAATCTCTGCTCTCTTTGTCGCGCAAGGGTGGGATGTCGTCTTCAGCATCACCGTTTTCCCCGCTCTCAGGAACGTCGGATGGACGGTCCTTCGTAGCGTTCTGCTCTTGTTTGAGGAGTTCGTATACTCGTTTACGAATTATGGAACGCCACCGAAATGGTAACGTTCCCTTCTCCTCTGCAGGGAGCTCCGAGATTGGTACGACGTCCTCTTCGAGTCCGACACAAACGTTCTGCACGAACTCGTTCTCCAGTGCGTCCTCCGACATCTCCGTACAACCCTTACGCTCGTCCTCGTCCGTCGTAACGGAACCAACGACCGTCGTCGACTTCTCTCCCGTTCCTCCGACATCCTTGAAGTCCCGATTGGCACGATTCGCTTCAGTCGACGTCTCTAGCGTGTGAGCGTACCAGTCCAGCCAATACTCTGGCGTTCCGAGATCTCCAGATGAGACCTCCCGGGTACGTTCCAACACGTCTTCCGGTATCTTAAGCTCGGCACTCATTTCCGCGAGTGTCGGCTTCCCTTGTTCATCCGCGTTCCGCTTGGCACGTAGCAGCACCTCTTCTTCGTTCATCGGGAACAATCGTTCTTCCAGTTCCTTCTCGTACTCCTCGGGTTCATTCTTCACTACCTGGCTGCCACCGTGCTCCAGCATATCCAGCTTCTCGTCGGTAAACAGGCGTTCGTAGTGCTGCGTCGAATCCCTCCCCTTAGTACGTTCCTCGTCCTCCTCGGCCTTCTGAGCTTCTGTCCTTTCTTGACCGGTACTCACTTGTCCAATGACTGCCGAGAACTGACTTGACCTGGCGCCAGATGCGTCCTCTGTGATCGTTTCGAGTGCTCCTTCGTACTGCTTTGAGCGGGTGGACAGCGTCTCCACCCCCTCACTCTCTTGGCACTTCTCTTCGGCGTCCAACGTAGTCTCGGGGCGTTCCGTTGCTCCCTTACTGACGTCTTCCACCGACTTGGAACGTTCCGTTGTTCCGTTTTCCCAGTTTAGCTTCGCCGAGGAACGTTCCGTTGTTTCCTCAGCGAACACTCTCTCTCGTACGGGCTTCTCGATAGAGCCCTTTATCTCTAGACACTCGTTCTTGGCGTCTGACGCAGTCTCGGGGCGTTCCGTTGCTCTCTTACTGATGTCCTGTAGCAACTCAGGACTGGCCCTCTTTTCGTTTTCCCAGCTCCGCGTTGTAGATGAACGTACCGTTGTTACCTCAGCGACCACTCCGTCTCGTGCGGGCCTCTCCGTAGAGCCCTCACTCTTTCCGTCTCGTTCTAGCCCAGTCCGTTCCGTCGGACTGCTCTCTCCGCTCGTTCCACTCATAGTTTCCACAATTTCCGTCGTTACGCTCGTGACAGGAACGTCACGTGCGCCTTCATCGCTCATCACACTTCTCCCGAGAGCCCTCTGATGTCCATCCGCCAAGTCCTGTCGCGGTGAACCCTCATCTCTCTTCGTGTCGCCAACCAGGCAAGAGGAAGGAGCGACACTTCCTTCCCCTTCCTCCTGCCCCCTTCATTGTTGGGACGTACCAGCGGGTGCAGTCACGTTCCCAGCGGCCACGCTCTGCATCATTCCTCGCAAAGTATCGAGGCTCGGGCATCTCGCCACCAGGTA
Source organism: Phytophthora infestans T30-4 (assembly GCF_000142945.1). NCBI lineage: Eukaryota > Oomycota > Peronosporomycetes > Peronosporales > Peronosporaceae > Phytophthora > Phytophthora infestans. The sequence continues at coordinate 140,840 of NW_003303575.1, read as the reverse complement.
ACCCGCCTTACCACACAGCAGACATTCCGCTTGGCGTCGCTCTCCGTTCCGGTAATTCCCTTGGGGTCTTGGCCAGTTGCACTCCATCGAGTAGTGTCCAAGTTCGTTACACCGATTGCAATGGCCTTGTCCACGGGGACACGTCTCACGTCCACATCCAACACGACCACAGCGTCCGCAAACCACTTCCCCTTCCGTGGTACGCGTGTCAGGCCCTAGTCGGATGCGAAGAGGTCCGAGCGGTGCGCCAGCCACGTTCCGATTTGTAGCTGGAACGCCAGTACTTGGAACGGTCGGAGGAGCCACGGCGCCAACGAACCCTTGTGACGGTCCAGGATTCTGCTGCTGCTTCAGCATCAACTGCTTCATTGGTTGAAGCTGCTGGAGCATCTGCGA
>NW_003303575.1:137568-140344 GCF_000142945.1 Phytophthora infestans T30-4 | reverse complement strand
CAGTGCTCTTAGTCTGTCTTCACATCATTCCGATGGCTCGTTCCTAGGGGGAACAATTTCATTTCCGCCCTCCGACATCGGCAAATCTTCCCGCAACCCACATCCCCTTCCGTGGTACGCGTGTCAGGTCCTATCGGATGCGACGAGTTCCCAAGCGGTGCCGCCCAGCCTCGTTCTCCTTTCGGAGTAGATCCACCAGTACTTGGTACGTTTGTACGAGCCCACGGCGCAACGAACCCTTGTGACGTTCCAGTGATTCTGCTGCTGTTTCAGCATCAACTGGTTCATTTGTTGAAGCTACTGGAGCATTTGCGACTGCGTGGACGTCACCGCGTTCACGTTCCTCACCGTCGTTCCACTATTAGCAAACTCGTCCTCTTCTTCCACAGGGAGGTGCAGATTCTTGTACAGCAATAAAGCGCACGCTTCCTGGATCGACGCAGCTAGGTTCGCGCTCAAAACGGCACGCATCTGCTTGCTCCTTAACCCATCGAGGAAGAACTCGTACTGCATACGAGGTTCGTGATAGTTTAGGTACTCGCACATCGTGATGATCCGGTCGCCCCACTCTTCCGCAGATTCGCCGTAGTTCCTCTTTGCGGCCTTGAGTCGGCTCCACAACTGAGCTGGCGTCTGAAAGATGAAGCGGTTGTGGAATCTCACGCGCAGGGTCTCAAAATCGTTGATCCTCGCATTGTACCACCACTCCTGACCCAACTTGCCCTTCAGACACTGCTCAAAGGAAGTCAACCGCATTTGGTCGTCCATACCGAGCGTACACTTCTCGAAGGAACGCCAGAACGCGGCCGCCCTTTCGTACGTGGCCGTCTCGGAGTAGAATGGAACGATAACTTTCACTGCGTTCCGCAATTCCGTCGGGATACCAACAATCGGAACGTCCTGCTGAGCACCTCTCCCTGACCCGTGCGAGCCATTGCGGACTCCTTGGTCGTAGTACGGACTCGTCACTTGCCCTTGCGGAGGTACTGCGTTATGTGCGTACCTTCCTCCTTAAGCACCCACGTTCCCTTCTTGTCCTAGCGCTCCTGCTCGTCCCTGGAACGTCGCAACATTCATAGGAGACGTTCTCTGGAACGGCAATCCGTACGTTCCGCTTCTGGGGCTGGCAGGTGTCTGCCGTGCAGACGCAGCAGACCACGCGGGTATCGTTCCAGCAGCAGCCCACCCAGGTGTCGACGTCATTGGCGGTTGGAAGGGAGGGTAGAACGCACTCCGTTGGGGCGTTCCACCACCTCCACCGTTCCACGTGGAGCCAGCCATTGGAATTGACACGCCACCATACGAAGGAATAGCAGCCATCGGCATTCGGCTAGGTGTCGAAGCCGGCGTTTGATTCCTCATCCCTGGGGTCATAGGTCCTTGATACCCCGTCACTGAAGACGTCATTGGTCGGGTCGGTGTCGGCACGGTACGAGGCACGTGTCCTGTAGCTTGAGGTCTTGGAGACGGCACCGGCGTTCCATCCGTTACTCCAGCCCTCTGTAGCAGTTGGGCGAGACCGTCCATGATGAGAGCCTGTAAGGCTGGGTCCGTCGTCGGCGTCCCACTTCCTCTCGTCGGCGTTCTCATCGATTGAACAGGCGTCGCTCCTCGACTTCCACCAGGTACGTACGCTCGCGTAGGTGTTCCAGCAACAACATGTGTAGCCCCTGGGGCACGTCGGCTTCCTTGTTGGCCCGGTTCGTTGCTGTTGAGTTGTCCGTACACTGACGTGACCATGGGCACGTCCCTTCTAGAGTCGTCCATCGGTTGCAAGGAGGGACGAGTCCGATCCAAGGCGAACCCCACTTCGCGGCGACCTCCCGAGTCCATCACCGAAGCGTCCAAGAGCGTACCCGTCGTCGTCCTTGTAGGCGTCGTTCCTTCGCTCGGCGCCGGTTGACGTGCCCACTGCTCAAGGACTGTGTTGGACATCTGTCCACCCTGAGGCGTTCCAGACACAGACTCAACCGTCCTTCTCGTTCCCGGAGACGGAGACGCCGCGTCGAACATGTCCTCGCCTTCCACGTGGACCGCTCGTGTCTCGAGTCCTCCCGTCTCTTGATCAGCTCGCTGCGGCGTGCCACGTTCCCTGCCATCTCCCTGGCGTTCCCTTCCTTGAAGTCTCTGCGGCGTGCCGCCGTCAGCAGCTCTCTCAGCGCGCGCTTCCTCTTCCTCCTCGAGGATCTCCACGGGCTCCGTTTCCAACGGAGGAGCCCATCCCCCTACCCCTTCACCGGCTCCAAGTCCCTCGCTGGACCATCCTTGAGCACTCATCCTTTTCCCACTTCTCTCTCCTTCTTCCTTGGCACTCCGTTGCCAAGGCTTCTTCTTACGCTTGTACTCCTACGAAATTCGGCTAGAAGATACCCTGCTTCTCCACCAAATTGTCGCGGTCTTCCTCTAATCGGGGTCGTGAGTATCTTGGGCCGACGTAGGAGGTAGTAGTATTAGCGACACTACTGTGATAGTAATGTAAAAGTTGATATATTCTTGTGTTTCTTGTTAGAAGGAAATCCACGACTGACTTCCTCGTTTCACCTCGCTAAGAGTTTTTAGAGCTTCTTACCTTTTGTCAGATCCCTCGTGCGTGGCGGTCCAGCTCCAATTCCCGCCACGACCAGCTGCTCCACGACTTCACACTTGGAACTTCACTGTCTTGGCCGCAGGTCCCGCTTGCTTGGACGTGGTCCGGAGAGTCTGGAGTGAGTAGACCTTCTGCAGGCAGTCACGCCAGCATCGTTAATCCACCGTCTAACTGTACACCGTGACAGAA
>NW_003303575.1:129848-137468 GCF_000142945.1 Phytophthora infestans T30-4 | reverse complement strand
ATGTGTTCTGTGCGCTTACATTGCGTAAGCGCAGCTTAGAGAGGAGGGTCATGTAATCGGTCCAACTCCAATTACATAAGTAGGTAAGTTTTTCTTTAGTTATTACATCAGTAGGTAAAGTGGCACACGCTACCCGTGTGCCAAGGTGTCATAACCTGATTGGCCGATAATGAGGAGACATACTCACCTATTGACCAATCAGGTATAGACATGTATTTGAGTGGCTCACACGAGGCCAGGGGTAGTCGCCCTGGTCCTAAATAAATCAGAGTTGAATTTGACACAAACCTAAGACTTGGTTTTACTATTGCGAGCTTCCTCCACACTATAGTGTAAGCTAGTGACGGTATCTCTTACCCCGTTACATCTGCCGCCAACTTCGTTTGAAATGAGCCATCGATGCCTGCTTCACGACGCTCCTTGGCTTGTTTTTCAGCTGAAAGCGTCGTCTCCAAGTATTCAAACCAACCTCTTTTGGACTGAACGAACCCCCAGTGAGCATTGTCAATCATGCACTGGTAAATCATCGGTGCACTCTTTAGCCCGAAGGGCATGCGCAACTACTTGAAGTGTCCGAGTGCACAGACAAACGCCGATACTTTACGCGATCGCAAGGTCATCATAACAACACAGAATCCACTTGCAGCATCCAGTAAGCAGAACCAAAGGTAACATTCGGGATCGGTCAACAGATCGTCGACAAGCGGTTTTGCATATTCCATGATTGCGGTGATGGCATTCTCCATCTTGTAATCAATGCAGAGCTGGATGTCCAGCCCGTTCTTTTTCATCATAATCACGATTGGCGATGCCCATGGACTGTCTAAAAACACAATCAATCCTGCTCGCAATAAAGCCCTTAGCAGCTCGTACAGCTTACCAAGAGAACGTAGCGGTACGCATCGGGCACGCTGTTTAATTGGGGCATGCCACTGCGTGTCGATATCGCATAATGCGCCGTAGGCTGGTGGTGGCAGTGCGCTACCACTAGCAATCGAGATGTGCTCGTGGTTCTTCAGCGTTGCACCTAGACGCTCTCAGCGATCGGTCGACAATTGGGGATCAGCAATATTTTGCGCTTTGTAGTCTTTCGCTGTGTTGATTTCTTCGGTAAGGTCTGGCAGGAAGGTCAATTATTTTGCGTAGTCTTCCAGACCGATTTTGAAAGCTGGGTGCTCATAGAAATCAACTCTTGTAGCCTCCGTCATTTCATGTTCTTGGGTAGTCAACACGCGAGTAACCGGCATGTATGTCTCGTCTAAAATTGCGACGGCGTTGTCCTTTTACTCAGCGTCGGTATCCGTTTCGATTTAAGCACTCAACACTGGATCCATCTCCTTCACCGCCTGGTTTCCCATCTCTGGACCAACGGCCGAGTCCTTGTTCGCAATATTGGAAGCGTAGGCGGCCGACATACTGGGTCGGTGACTTCTTTTGTTTTTCTCGAGTGACAGCTGTCTTGACGGTCCGGCCCTTGCTTCAATATCGCAGCGAACACTCGGTGCCATGCTCATTATCTTCATCGCTTTGTCGGCAATCTCTGGAGCAATCACCGCAAATTCGTTAGCAGATTTGGCTGCGGACAATGCCTGGCTAACCCCGCTTAGATTGGTATAACTATCTGATCCAGTGCTATTACTCGTCAGCTCCGTCGTCACCCCAGAGTCGAAACGAACACTCGTTGGCATATGCACTAAGTTTTCCGAGCTTGGTAGGTCGTGGGTAAGCATTGCCGTGTCTTCGCTCGCATTATTGCCTCCGCTGTGAGCTGTCATATACGTGTCCAATGGACTTCCGAAAATTGGACATCATTCGAGTCCCCGGCTGTCACCCCAGACGTCAGACACGGTTCCACTCGATCTCGTTCCTCTATGATCGTCTTCTAGCGCCCTGCACACGTACGACGACCTTCTTCGTCATTTAAAGGTCTTCAAAAGGCCGTGCTAGTACCTCACGGGGCTCTGGATAGTATGGTCGCTCAACTGCCGAAGGCTGAGTTGTAAACCATTGTTCGTAGATCTCACACTCTCGCTGGAACAGCCCGCGGTCTCTGCAGCTTTGAAGGTCAGCACTTGCCAATTTTGATACTTCCTGGTGTTTAGTCGCACATAGCCGTCACCTCGCGGCACATCTCCATCTGGTATCCACATGGCAATCGAGTTGAGCGCTGGTAGGTACACAGTTTGGTCCGACACATTAGTCAACCGAATACTCTGAGGTTGGCCACGTCGAAACCTCGCCACTGACGGGATTAGCTTTTCTGCTCGACAAACCAACAATGCGTATTCTTCCAGACCAACTTGACGCTTCACTAGTCGATATTCTCACCACTCGTGCGCATGAATGTCCAAACGCTCGGGTGGTCCGGCATTAACATGCGAGCCATATTCCTCACTATCGATCATATTATTGGTCTTGATCAGTGGAATTTAAATCTCGTGCGGCAATTGCGCCGCGCCGTGAAACAGGTACAAACAAATCGCAGCTGGGATCATAAAGTCGGCCCGAGTACCACGTCGACACCTGCACTATGCTCCATGACCCACATCTCAAATTCGTACACCATCTCCCAATCGAGCGTAATCTTGACGCACGCTCGTCGCGTCGTAGACACCTTGCCTTCGTTGATTCCTTGAATGCCAATGCGGCGTCCGTGATCAGGTACATCTCGGAGCCGCAACTTCTTAGCAAAGGTGTCAGTGATCACCCTTACATTCGTTCTTGTGTCGAGATGAATCCTCGTACGCTTGTCGCTTACTGCGCCTTGCACCAGTGCTCTCATTTTTATCCGGCGGTCAAATTGCTTGGCCGACCACCACCCCTGTCTCTACCATCATCATCTTGGAGTGACCCTTGGGCTCGTCTCGTGTTGCACTCAAAACCACGCCGAACGAGCCCTCGCTGGTGCCCTCATCGGCATCAGCACACTCCATTCTTTCTCCAACACCCTAACCGAGAGTATTACTCCTCTCCTTTTCATTTGCCGCTGCGTTCACACTTGTTATATAATCATCCGACCATTTACTCTGCCCCATGAAAGCGAAGATACACTCCGCTTCCATGAAGGCTCGGCTAACTGTGGCAGCCCGATAGGGACCAACCCAGTTAGTAGATGGTGGGCTGCCTAGTTTAAATGGCGTTCCTGAGCGACGGCCTTGAGCTCTGGTGGGAGCTCCTTCTTCGTGCCGTTGGTTCGCACGAATTTAGCAAGGTCTTGGAAATTGCGGAAAAGTTCGCATTGTCCAGCATCGTGGCGTTGCTTGCAGACCTTGTGTCGCTTTTTGCCGTATTGGGCGGAGAGACCCATGCCACCGCACACCGCGCATCGTCCATTCTGTGGGCGTCTGGTAGGGCGGTTGGCGTCGACCACGTTGATCCTGATTGAACCGGCGGTCACCACCTCGGCGATCTTGATTGAAGCCGCGCTCGCGATCGGGCGTGTTCACACGCGTCTGACGGTTGTCTGAACGTGCGTAGGTGCCTTCAGCGGCTGTGCGGCGCTCATGTCATTAGCCGCGGCGAGGCTGAAAGCCGTTGTACTCGTCTTAGTCATGGTCGTAAGTGCTCGGATCTTCATTTGAATAATTGGTGTCCCCCTGAGCAGCTTCACGACCCTTCAGATCAGCTAGTAGATCATCCACCGAGGCTTCAATGAGCGTCACTCTTGGTTTATTGCGATTGTCATCACGGCGACGGTCATTACGTCGATTGTTGCGGGTGTACGCATCGTCGCGTCGCGCATCACGACGCTTGGAGTGTCGATACTTACTGTCACGCTTAGCCATTCGTTCCTTGCCCTTGAGAACATATTCGATGATCTGTTCGAGCTCGTGAATGTCGGTGACTTGAGTGTGGTAGAGACTCTCTGCCAGCTTGTCATCACCGCACGTTGCCAGGAACAGCTGTACGTGTTCATTCGCGTCACTTGTCGAAGTGTAGATGGGTACTCCGAGCGTAGCCATTTAGCCTATTTATGTAGTCGCACAGATGTTCATTGCGTTCCCGCTTTGCAGAGTAGTAGCGTGACAGTGCCGTCTGCGTGAACTGCAAGCCGTAGTAGCGGATGAACGCGTCGCTCAGCAGCTTCCACTTCCGCTTCGGCTTCTTCGGAAGTTGACGGAACCAATGCATGGCTCCGTCCCGGAGACGAAGCTCAAATGGAATGTACCATAGAAGGTACTCAAATGGCTAAAGCGTCCGTGTGCGTTCCAGTCATTTCGTAGACGAGCGCGCGGAGCCACTGCGTACTGTTCTCACTCTTGTCACGAGAGCCCGAGAACGGCTTGATGCGTTCCAATGGTCGGTGCGACGTCATTTCAATCCTAGGTTCGGGTCCGTGTCGTTCGGTGTTGCCAGCTCGATCATCTGACGCATCAACGCGGCTTGAGGTTCTTCCTCTTCGAGTGTACGCACCAAAATGTCATCGTCACTTGACGAACCATCGCTGTCAACCTGACGACGTCCGGCACTACTTTTGGAGGCCCGTGCACCACACCGACACACGAACGAACCCTCGTCATCAGCTTACATACGTCGCATACGGCTCTCCGAACGTGGTGTAACCATGTGCAAGTCTGGAAAGTACGGTGAAGCCTCAGTAGTGCCAAAGGCACCACGGTCAGCTCCATGCTTGGTCGGAGGGGTATGGTCGAGTCTCTGGGGTGTCTGCCGCAGAGGAATCTTAGACGGATCTTCATCAAGAATGGTCGGTCGACTTACAGGCTGCTTCCCAGGGTTGGTGCCAACTGCATCAAATGCCTTCCTAAGCTTCTTCTTATTCCATTTCTGGAGAGCAGCTCCGGCCTCATGAGGACGCCAATATTGGAGCGACATTGTCGATGGGTAAGTCTCGTTCTCGAAGTCCAGCGACAACAGCAGCGAGACAACTTGGCTAGTCGAAACCGAGTTGATTGAGTATTGAAGTTCCTGAGCAAGCGCGGGCCAGTCGGCCTGTATCTTGGGGATGGGCATGAACAGCTGCGTCCACTCATCATTCGGCATCGACATGTGTACGCGGACAAAACCGCGCTTAACGGCTAGCGTATCACCACTGATAGGTGGGCGACTTCAGCAATGCTGAACGCTTTGCACTCGCTACCGAAGGTTTAGAGCCCCCCGGTCTCATCGTCACATTCCTTATAGACCGGTTCCGGTCCCGCAACGCTTTCTAGCTCATCGGCGAGGCTCCTCGAAAGGGACCTGGTCGCCCCGATCAGCCCCGATGGTAGCGTGGCCGTCTCCGGTGTCGTTGCGCCAGGCTCTGGAGCCGGCGTCTTATCTTCGTAATCGTCGTAATCATGGGCGGCACGATGTCCACATCGTCCTCTAAGCTCGCAGAAAGCTCGGTGGCAGCTGCAAGGCGTGCTTCCGACACGTCCGGACTTGAACTCTCGTTGCGAGCTCCGCCAGACTTGGCAGGAGTAGCTGGTGCCATTGATTGTCCTTTCCACATGTTGCTTGTTTTCTTGTTCTTGTTCTTTTTTTCTTGGTAGCTCGTAAACTGGAAGGCCATACAAACTGTTCACAATGGTCATACTCTATTCCCGAGTCACGGCACCAGTCGTGGTGTTGGAATTCCCACGTGAACTCTAGCTACAAATGTAGTTAGGAAGCTCGCACAACAATACGTCTGCTAGGATAGCAAACGATCGTTCGAGCGGACCTGAAGACCCCAGTTCTGCGCTTGCACCGGGACAGACTGAACCCTGTAAAGTACCTATATAGGTCAACCAGTAAAAATAAGAGCACGCTACTAGCACGAGCAAAGCTAATAGGTGTTATGAATCCTCTTGGTCCCATCAGCGGAAGGGTACCAGGCACGGGTAAGCCTTTTACGAGGGCACCGAGTGTTTAATACTCGGTTGGAAGAATCAAAGGGACGCAATGCACGCACGCCCAGTCGTGCAAATCGGCAACAATAAGCCACAACGTAAACCTCCCGATAGTAATCGGCCAATACACACACAGTATCTTGGCCTACCGGATGATCCCTCGCTACAGAGCTTCGAATTCTCTGACAGGTAAAAGACACTAAACAAGCTTATTAAGACGCTTACCTTGAAGTCAGACGTCGCTCTGTGTGCTTGAGTGGAAATTCGGTTCTGTATTTATGTTTACCCTTTCGGGTCTATTCCGAATAAGAAGTCCTAATCAAGTATACAAATATCAAGTGAACAATGATCCGTTAGGGATCTCCTTGCTCGCCAAGCGTCGCCTGCACCGTTGCATGCGCGTCTTTAACTACTCACGCCCTTTCCCAAACGGTGATCGTGCCTTCAAAGAGTCGCGAAGTCTTCCGCGAACTCATCCTAACCGCCACCAAGGGTTCGTACCGTAGATGGTCAGTTCTTGGCTGCGGAATGCGAATCGGCCAGTATATTGCGTACCGGACCAGATGATCCGGGGTTCGCAGCTCGACCATAGGAGGAGGCGATGTTCGTGTGTTTTCGGTAGTGGTGACGATATATTATGAATGATGTAAAGTACGCGTCCATGCTGTGGATAGTGACGTTAATATATCCGATCCATTTGCGGTTAGATAATATGTATTTGTATAAACATACATGAACAGATAATGTGTTGGTGACAATGTGCTGTGAATAATGACGTTAATATGTCGGATCCATCTGCGGTTAGATAATATGTTGATGACAACGTGCTGTGGATAATGACGTTAATATGTAGGATCCATCTGCGGTTAGATAATGTGTATTTGTATAAACATATATGAAAGAAAATTATAAACCGATAATGTGCTGGTGACAACGTTCATAAATTTGTGCTGCATGGTGAATCACCATTGGTGATCGTGACGCATAAAATATGCGAAGTAGTGACGTGTGAGCTAATGGTCGTGCATCGGTAGATGTCGGTTCGATTGCAGTAGAATCAAGGCTCGATGACTGTCGTGATCCCCGACATTGTGGCTCGGACCTGCCAGCAGTTTCGGTAAAGATTGAGTTTGGTCGGGCTAACCGCGATGATCGATCCTGGAGATGGCAAAGCTGGATGATCGGGAGCGATCTCATAGAGCGACAATGTTATGAGGTATCGGTTCGTTTCAAATTCGTCTTCTCGCTGCGCTTTTTGATATTCCTATTGATGCACAAGTATTATAACAATGTTAGGGTTAGTTGTTCTACGTAAGTTGAAGGCGTACGTACTTGTCGTTGCTGTTCAAGGGGATCCGGAGCTTGCTGCTCGCCCAGGTAGAGTCTCAATACACGTATGCCGACCCCGGATCCGGACAGATCCGCAAAGTGTAGGTAGGGAGGTGGCATTGGTTTGGATGAACTCGCGTAGCTCTACATAGTAGTCGCATTATAAAGCTGTATATAATTGTATGAGAATGATGGTAGCACAGACTCACCGTCGATGGTCGTGATGAGCTGCCGTTTGTGTTGGCTCATGTTTTTTTTAGCTTCTTCAACGGTGATTCGTAGGCCATGTACTTGCCGACGTGCTCACGCTCAGTGGATGGTGAAGTGTTAGAGACAACTGTGACTGCAGTGGGTGTTGTTACTGACTTTGGTGTGGGGGCCTTCGTGGCACTGTGTTTCTTTGGCGGCGGCAATTTCGACAACAATTCTTTTGGTGGTCATTTGTCAAGATCAGAACTTT